>NW_017731399.1:3185300-3192413 GCF_001890085.2 Hipposideros armiger
TAGAGGGCAGTGTCACTGGCCCTCATATGTGGGATCCAAACTGGGGCCCTCTGGCGTCCCAAGCCAGCTCTTAACCAACGCACCACTCGGCCGGCCCAAAAATAGTGATTTTTAATTTATCATAAATTGAGCACCTATGCAACCATACATGTAGGTGCCAGTGATGCAAAAATGAACCTGACATATTCTGTCCTTATGGAAATCATAGAAAGGGTAGCATAATAACAGCTACATTTGTGTGGCAACTACACATAATCTGCCTCATCTAATGCACACAACAGTTTTGTGGTGGTGTGAGGCGTATCTCCCATCTCACAGCTGAGGAAGCCAAGCCTAGAACGCCCCTATGTTAGGCCACAGGACTGGCAAGCAAGTCTCCTAACTCCAAATCCTGAGTTCCCTTTATAATACTCAGCTTTCTGGCCTGAAGCTAATTTATATGAGCCACAAAATAACAATCAATTAAAATGACCTCACTATAAAAGCATAATTTTTATTATGACGTAACAAAAATGAAATGGATTCTCCTTCAAAGAAGCCCCCATCTCTAGGTTTCTGCTCCTGTAGAGCAGAAGTAGCCCTCTGCCACTTACCTCACTCCTGTTACTCCCTGGGGCATGATGAGGGAAAAACAAGTGCCACCATACGGACCATTCACTGGATGAGTGGCTCATCTCTTTTTGAAGGGTGCTGAGACTGTTCAAGGACTCTTAGAGGTGGCCAAAGACTCAATCCCCCGAAGTCACTGGAAAAGGACCCCAGTGGTCTTGAAGGCAACGGCAGGACTGCGCTTACTGCCAGATCAGAAAGCCCAGGCTCTGCTCTTTGAGGTAATTTTTTGAAATCATTTGAATCTTGGATAATTCTTTTTCCCTATGTAAATATTTTTTTATGGGTTTAAAGCCCTTTAGAGTGTCACTGTTAACTTAAGTAGTCCACTATCACTAAAGCAGTGTTGTGACTCTGGGCTCTTTTAAAGTTAGTTATTTACTTTTGTTTTTTTTAAGATTTTATTGGGGAATTGGGGAAGGGGAACAGTCAAGTTGTTGTTCTTCAGTCTTAGTTGTGGTGGGCACAGCTAACTCAGTGCCAAGTCCGGTCACCATCCATCTGCCCGTCAGCAGCTCATGGCCACTCAGCTCAAGGTGCCGTGTTCAGTCTTAGTTGCGGGTGGGCCTACCCCACCATCCCATGTGGGAGTCAAACCGGCAACCTTGTTGTTTGGAGCATGTGCTCTCACCAGCTGAGTCATCCTGCCACCTGCTGGCAGCTCAGCGGTAGCTCAGCTCGGGCCAGCTCACTGGCCCATGTGGGAATCAAACCGGCGACCCTGTTGCTCAGAGCTCGCACTCTTAACCAATTCAGCCACTCGGCTGGCCCTGGTTATTTACATTTTTAAATGTGTCTTGAATTTATAGGGTTTTTCTTAAAAAGTTTAAAGTACTTCCTGTCCATGACATTCTTAATTCTCTTAACTTGTTACAGCAGAATCATAGAAATTATTTTTAATCAACTTTAATGAGGAATAATTTATGTACAATGAAATGTATCAATTTTAAGTGTACAGTTGAATAAGTGTTGACAAATACAGATATTTCCTTGTGCCCCTTTGCAGTTTCCCTCTCCCTTGAAACCGGGCAACCACTGATCTGCTTTATGTCTTTATAGATTAGTTTTGCTTGTTCTTATGTATCATATTAATGGAATAATACAGTTTATCATGTGAGGCCTCAAAGGCCAGTGTAAGGACTTTGGCTGTTTCTCTAAGAAGGAAGCCACTGGAGGATTTTGAGCTAAAGAGAGACACGATCTGATGTCTGTTTTTAAAGCACCACTCTGGCTGCTCTGCTGAGAATAAATTGTGGGTAGAGGGGAGGGGTAGAGAGGACAAGAACAGAAACTCTCTTTGTATGTTTATTCCTGTTTGCTTATCTATCTTAAAAGCTTGTTTGTAGATCACTTAACTGACTTTTCCTGGTTGAAACAGGGTCCAGAGGTCACTGCATGGAATGTTTTGTCCCATCAGCTATGAGAATAGCCAGCAGCCTGACTTTTTCCTATTCCTATTTGGAAACACTTCCCATCCCCACCCCTCACCCCATGATAATCATAGTAAAATAAGATGTAACACCCATTTCATTGACCTTTATTTATGGAGAATCAAGAGCATTTGTGCGAGATCTTCATTTTCATCTTCTAAGACAGGATAAATAAATCTAATTCTACTGTCTCTCTAGACTCTTTTGAGGCCCCAGCCATGTGCCAGGATCTGACAGGGGCTGGCAGCAGAGTACCTCAGCCTGTGGACATGAACTCCTTTTCCAGGAAGGACAGACTGTAGAATTTGATAGGAGAGCAGCAGAAACTTTCCTGTAGTCTCAGGAGCCACCTAGGCCCAACTCTTCTCCACTATCTGAGTTTATCTGCTCATCTAAGAAATGGAGTGGGAAAGGGGCTCCTAGTTTCCAGTACATGTGCAGGTAGAATTAATCAGGTGTTTTCTTAAAAAATTACAGGATCCTGATTGGAGCTGACGGGATCAAATGTGTGCCCTTTCCTAGGTCCAATTCACCTATAAATGTAGATGGCTCTTAATTGCGGCTTATTTTAGTCAGGGGGAATCTTTGTTTTTTGTTTTTATAAGAAACCAATAATGACTTGCCTGGTTCTTTCTCTAGTTTCTTAGGGAAAAGGAATGAATTTTGCTAAAATTTTATTTAGGGAAAATGAAAAGAGTAGTTTTCTAAGCCTTATGGGATACAGCCAAAATATGAAAATATTTTATTGCTTTAGGGAATCCAGATTTTTTCCTTTTTCTCTAGGTAAAAGAGATCTTCAAGAAGTCACCTTTCCTGGTACCAAACGACAGTGTTAGCATCATGGACGGATCATATGAAGGTGGAGAGGTGTTGATATATGTTCTGGGGGAGAGGGCCAGGATTAATAAAATATCTGATTAAAGGAAATGGGAACAGGGATTGGGTGCTGAAGAAAAAGGAACTAAGTAAGGAGAAAGAAATAAGCAAAGAGGAATGGAATAGCAGGAAATGGAAAGATGGGGAAAAGGGAAATGTGGGATTTAGATATGAAATTCAGAGAGAAAATGAACAAAAATGGGGCCAGAGAACAGGGGGGAAGGTGCTCTGGGATGTAATCCTTGTCTTTTTCCTTTCTTTTCTTTTTTTTAGGCATTTTAGCTTGGATTACTGTGAATTTTCTGACAGGTAATACATTCTCAAGTCTATCCTAAGACCTTGATCGGGTTTCACACAAGATCAGAGCGCAAAAATAACTTTTGTCCCTGTATTTTCCTGTATTGTTCTTTCCTTTCGTTAAAAAAAATAAAAGGAAAGACAGGAAGTTAGTGTTTATAGTCTGCCTTCAAGGCCTCAGCTGCAGCAGGAGTCCTTCTAGGTTAGCTTTGGCCTGCAGCCTCTGGGGGCAGGGAGCCCTGGAGTATGTATGGAATTCCTCCAGATCAAGAGAGAAATTGCAGACAGAGGAGTGTTGGGTTGTCCAGAAAGCAGATGTTCAGAACTGGCTCTCATTCACAGGTCAGCTGCATAGCCACAGCCAGGAGACTGTGGGGACCCTGGATCTGGGGGGGGCCTCCACCCAAATCACATTCCTGCCCCAGTTTCAGGTGAGTCATTAACATGAAGGTTTGGTTAGCACTCACTAGGCAGGCATATCATGGTGTTAAGAAAGTGGTACCCTATTTTCAGACAGCAGCTCCACCACAAATAGGCTGAGTAGAGACTGAGTGAACTTCCCTTTGCCACTGTTCAGGGTCCCTTTGATTCCTCAAGCCTTGTGAGCTTAGCAGCTTAATTTGTCTCCTTCATCTCTTAACTTTTTTTGGTGGGGGGACAGGGATGGTAGTGATAACATCTTTAGATATTCTAAGATCCTGAACGGTCTTTTTGCTTTTTCTGATTTTCAGAAAACCCTGGAACAAACCCCTAGGGGCTACCTCACTTCCTTTGAGATGTTTAACAGCACTTATAAGCTCTATACACATAGGTGAGGAGGGGGACAGGGAGGAATAATAATATTTCACGTGGTATGATTCTCCTAACTTTTCAAAGCATTTTCACATCTATTATTGCATATGACCAGCTTTACATAGTCTGTCAATTCCCAAAGGCCTATTAACTGAAACCCAAGCCACTTACCAAAGGCCAAGGGACCCAAGGATTTCTTCGTTGTGGGCCTCAAAAGTATATAACTTAAAGAGTCAAAGTTTTCTCTAGAAATAGTCACTCAGAAAAGGTTCAGCCAAAGCTCTGTGCCAACTCCATTGAGCTTGCCTTCAGATGTTGAAAATCCAGCCTAGAATTGGATCACAGCGGGGCTGGGAACTAAGATAATGAGAGCTTTTCGGACCCTAGGAAGTGTCACTATCTCTGGCCTTTAAATTCCAGCTGTGCAAAGTTCTTCCTGCATGGCCTTGATCTAAAATGCAGAAGTTACCACTTGTCCACACTAGATTAACAGGTCACAGAGAATAAGGTTTTCCTCCCTCATAGGGAGACAGAAACCATGTTATAATACTTTTGAAAGAGGTAACTTGAGGCTGGAGAACTTCAGGACCAGCATGAAATTAGTTAATCCTGTATTTTGCAGTTACCTGGGATTTGGATTGAAAGCTGCAAGACTAGCAACCCTGGGAGCCCTGGAAACGGAAGGTTCGTCGGGGTACCTGTGCTGGTTGCGGTATTGTGAGAGTGACACCAGTACTCAGCTTTGCCTTCTCCTTTCCTTGGCAGTGATTCTATGGAGGAAAGGGTTACGCCAAATTAGAAAGCATATGTTATATAATGGACATAATAGCAGCAAATTCCTTTTCTCCTTTATGAGTTCAGATGTCTTGGTGTACATTATTAGCCATTTCTAGAACGAGGTCTGTTTGTATAGGGAGAACAGCATGTGGCCAGGAGGCTGAAGTATCTGCAGAAATTCAAGGCTCAGAATGAAGTTGAATTTGGCAGGACCTTGCTCAAGCCCTTAGCTTTACATGGGAGATACAGGAAGCAGCAAGGTCCACTTGCAAGGTGGTATAGCTGAGCAACTCCATTTATCTCTTCACAGGTGGTACAAGGTTAAGAGCTCAGCTTTTGAGGTCAGGCAGAACTGGGTTCAGTTTCAGTTTTGTGATTTGGGGCAAGTTAGCTAAACTTCCATGCCCCTTTTTTCATCTTAAGGAAGATTTTGCATTTAATGCACTTTGTATGGTGCCTGGCTCACAGTAAGCTATTATTATTGGGATGATTGTATACCATGTCAGAGTTTATAAAAACATCTTCAAGTGTATTTCACTTAAGCCTCACAAAAACCAATGAGAAAAATAGAACAGTATTTTTTTCCCCTATTTTAGAAAGGAGAGAACTTATTCCATTGTAGAAAATTGGATTTCTCTGAGATGTGATGAAAGCCTTGGACCCCTCCGCCAAATATATATATGAACACAAATTTTCCTATAGTTTCAGAGGGTTTGCCAACACCACAAAGTCCATCTAAGAACCCTGTTAAAAATTGCTGTCATAGGATATAGTCGTGGAACTAATTTCATCATTTTAAGGCCCAACCACCTTGGTGATTCCTTTCAACCTTACTGGCTTCTTGCTTGCCTTCCTCCCTCTCCCTCACATCCTTGCCTCTTACTTTTTGGTCTGGTTTTTTTCAGGGATTGATGGATACACTTTTCGCAGTGCCTGTCTACCAAGGTGGTTAGAAGCAGAGTGGATTTTTGGGGGTGTGAAATACCAGTATGGTGGCAACCAAGAAGGCAAGTGGTGTCCTTTCACTGATTAACAATCTTTTTACAGTAGAAGTCTGGGCAAGTCCCATGGAAAACTTTCCAGAGCACAGGAGAAGCTTGTCATGTTGCAAGGACTCATTCCAAATAGATCTTGGTATGCCTCCAAGGATGAATGTGAAGCGACAGTGGACGAGGCAGCTGCCACTGTACCCTGCTCTTTTCCTGGCCCAGTGTTGTGGATCCCTTCTTACCTGGGTCTGATGCATTAAGGGGCTTGGCAGGGTGAAACCATTTCAGGTTCAGTTAATGTTTAGCTATTTACAATAAAACTTAAAATTTAGATGATAGGAACAGCAATTCATTTTAAGTATTATAAAAGGCACAGACCTTAAAATCAAGGAAAAGCTCTTGATTTTTCCAGTAAAGGAATTAGGCAAGCCTTTTGGCTACTTCTAAGGACCATGAAACAGGATGCTAGCCAGCAGCTCAAGATCGGCTGTGGCTGGTTTTCTTGGAACACAGGTTAGGGAGGGGAGCCGCCAGAGCAGCAGGTCTCTTGGCTCCAGAGCTGTGAGGCTCTGGAAGTTCGCTCACTGTAGTAAGCCCGTTGTCCTGGGCCTCAGCCTCTGCGTTCCTTGACTGTCCTGCTGTTCCCTCTTTGGCCCCAGCTACTTGCCGCAGAGTGGCCCCTTCCCCTATCATTTTCCTCACCTTGCCCCCGTGCACCTTTGCTCTGGCAGGGGAGGCGGGCTTTGAGCCCTGCTATGCTGAAGTGCTGAGGGTGGTCCGAGGAAAACTGCACCAGCCAGAGGAGATCCACAGAAGCTCCTTCTACGCTTTCTCTTACTATTATGATCGAGCTGTTGACACAGACATGATTGGTAAGTTCACTCCAAGTGTCAATTCAGAGAGGAAACCCAGCAAGGCTGTGGTGGGAAGCGGAGAGGGAGAGGGAGAACCTGAAACGCGTCGTCGGAGGTGATCTGCCTCCTGTCTTCAGTGTTAGTTGTTGAGTGACACTAGTTACTCAAATGGAAGGGTGAATGTGACTGAGCATCTTTTGGAGCTAGAAAATGGTCTTAAAATTTTACATGAAGTCTTTTTTAAACTTTTTAATCTAGGTACAATTGACATAAAATGCACAAAATTTATTTTTGATCAAAGTACAGTTGATGTAATATTAGTTTCAGGTGTACAACATAGTGATTCAATATTTATATACCTTACAAAGTGATCTCCACAATAAGTCTAGTAACCATCTATACAAAGTTTTTTTTGTTTTTGTTTTTGTTTTTAAAGATTTTTATTGGGGAATTGGGGGGATGGGAACAGTGCTGGGGAATTGGGGAAAG
>NW_017731399.1:3193362-3208414 GCF_001890085.2 Hipposideros armiger
CCGACGCAGGCGACTCAAGGCAGCCCAGCTCCAGGTTGAGCTGTTGTTCAGCATCTTAGCTGTAGAGGGCAGTCACTGGCCCTCATATGTGGGATCCGAACCGGGGCCCTCTGGCGTCCCAAGCCAGTTCTTAACCAACGCGCCACTCGGCCGGCCCCAGCTTACTAAGTTTTAGCATATGTATTCACTCAAATTCAATATAAAAAACATCCATCACTCCAGAGTTTCCTCCTCCTCCTTTATAACTTTTTTTTTTAATCACAATAGTAATGTTTTTGTTTAGCTGAGAGAATGTATGTATGTGATCTGTCATGGCCTGAGATATGAATTCATTTCCTATTTTTTAATGTGTTATTTTAAATGGGCCAAATTTTTTTATTATGGTTAAATATACATAACGTGAAATAGGTTATAAGTAAATAAAATAGACTGCATAGATTACATTGTATGAATATGTCATGTTTATCCAGTTTTCTAATGTTGACAATTTTATTTCCTGTTTTTCTTTATTATAAATATCATTAGGATGAATTTTCTTAGGTTTCTTTGAAGGCTTTTTGATATCAGCTACTGTTCTGTTTCATTTCAGATTATGAAAAGGGAGGTGTTTTAAAAGTTGAAGATTTTGAAAGAAAAGCAAGGGAAGGTAAGTGGCAATGGAAGCCAATGGAAGCCCATGAAAGCAAGTTGTGAGGCTGAGCCTGCCAACTCCAGTGACCTTAAAGTGACCTAAAGTGCCAGTCAGCAGGAAGGCTCTCAGAAGGCTGGTTTCCTGTCTTTGCCGGGAGTTAAAAGCACTAGGTGGCACAGAAAAATATGAGAGTACAAGAGGTTTGGGGGAAATAGTGAAAACCTGTTCTTTCTACATCTCTTCTTTTAAAAAAATAAAAATAAAAAATTGGAATAGTGTTATCAGTGTTAATGAAACACTGAGCACCAAAATATGTGGGAAGTAGCCAGAGGCTTCCTTGAGAGCCTATTGAAAATATACATGATCTTAACCAGTGGCCCCAAAGTAGGGCTAACTGGTAATTCCCTGTCTTCTGGGCCTCAGCATTAATAATACATAAAGGACTTGGTTGAATTAAGCCCCAACAGTAAGTCATAGAAAGTTAGCAAATAAGCTAGGGCCCATATAATTTTGAGTAGATAAGATATCAAAAATATGCAAGTTCTTGAGATGCTGCATGCGGTCTTGTAGAGGCTGTCAGTGCACAGTTCTAGCCTCCAAGACTCTTAGGCATCAACCAAAAGGAGAACCTTGCTGCTTATTCGAAGTCTGTATTTAGAGAAAATTACACCTCTCAGTTGGCTGCAAACTTGAATTCCTCTCTTCACTCTCTTCCCCCCGTCAGTGTGTGACAACTTGGACAACTTCACCTCAGGCAGTCCCTTCCTGTGCATGGATCTCAGTTACATCACAGCCTTGCTGAGGGATGGCTTTGGCTTTGCAGACAGCACCGTCTTACAGGTAAGAGAGTGGGCAGGAGGAGTCTCATCACAGACTTCTTTGGGAGTTGGGAGAAAAGAGTTAACTTGTTTAATAATCAGAGTGGCTATAGGTGGAATTAGGAGGATTTCTATTTGGGCTATGGACAAGCACTGTGCAGGGCACTATGAATGTGGAAATGACCGTGCTGCAGTGGCAGCTTCTAAGTACAGTATAGTACCAGGCACAGTATCCCAGAGGTCACAGAGCAGAAAGGCCTACAGCCCAAATTAAGATGCCCAAGTCACATGGTTTATTAAATAAATTTCAAAATGCACGGCGAGAAGCAAAGGGAAAGAAATGAGATAGGTGAACACACAGGAGAAGGTGCAAGCAGGTTGGAAGTGCCACACTTCCTGAGTCCTCCTGCTGCTGCTGATAGTGTGCTTAGAAGTACTAGAACTTAAGTTTAATCAAGGCGGCAGAAGGACGGAAGGTACCAGGTGCAGGCACATTGTCCGGTAGCATTAGCTCACTCATTAGCCCACTAGGTGGTTTTATTTAGCAGAGGACATGAAAGACCAGAAGGGTGTCACCAATAAGTGCGTTATCTAAGACCTCATGAATATTGAATACCTTGTGTATACGTAATATTTCATATATATTTATAATATATATATATATATATATATATATTTTTTTTTTTTATGTGTGCCTCGTATATTTAGTGCCTCTTGATCTTGGGTCCCTCTTTGTCATCCTATCTCTGTCCATCTGTTTCAGAACATGTAGGCTCAACTTTATTTGTAGTAACTTATTCTAAACACATCTTATGTTTCATCCATCCCATTTATTTTTTTGTTTTCTATACCTTAATTGAAAAATTGTACATTATGGTTATGTTGAAAGAACATCCAACCTAAGAAAAAGTCTTATAAGAGTTTATTTGAGCCAAGTGACAATTGCCAGGAAGCAGAATCTCAATGGATTGAGAAAATGCTCTGGAGAATGGCAGTTTTGCAGCTTATTTTATACATTAGAACCAAAGAAGAAAATGTAAGCAAGGTTACACAAAATCCATTGATGGTAGATAAAGGGGGCGGGAGAAAGCAAAGTGGGGAAATCTCTGAGATTGGATAAAAAGCGAAACAGAGAGACATACTTTTACATCGATGGGACAGGACAGTTAACATTTACAGCATAGAGATGGTGTGTGGGCAGCAAGTTACCACTGTGGTCTTGGGCTCTGGTGTTGGCGGCTGTGCCTTTGAGGGGTCTGGAAAAGAAACTTACTCTGATATTTCAAAGGTATGTTATCTTAGATGCACAAAGACAATAGATAATTTCAAAGGTAAAGATTGACCTTTGTCAAGGAAGCTACAGGCCCAGGACATGACTAACCTCCGTGACCCGCTTTTATTTAGGAATTTTTGCATTTGGACAACTCTGTGGTTATTTTCGGTCTCTAGGTTTGCAAGGCCCACTATGTGGACCTCCCCTGAGCTTGTCAAATTTAGTGTGTGTCCCTTTTTTCATCCAGTTACAAAGATGATTAAGATGTAATGTTTGTCCTCAAATAGCGTGTAGTCTGTTAGAGGAGATGGCACACGGCAATTTTGAACTTGGGGGTCGAGTAGACTGTACTTGTTGTTTTTGAGCCTCCTCCCCACCTTCCGTTGTGCCACTTCCCCTTCCTGTTTCCTCAGTTCCAGGTGAGTTTATATTACCCCATTTCTTGTGATACACAGATTTCATAAACTCTTTTGTACTAAGTATTTGGATTTAATGTGTTTTATCTGTCAAGAACATCAGCACTTAAAGTGCCTAAAACAGAAGAGTTACTTGCCAGTAGACTAGTGTAGCGTAGAATTTAAAGCATGCGCCTTGTCCATCAGATCTGGATTCAGGTTCTGATTCTGCAAAGGGTACTAAAGGTACTAAGCTCTGTGACCTTGGATGATTTACTTCCCCTCTCTAACTTTTAGGTTCCTCATGCAAAACCCACACATCCTTACAGTACCTATTTCTTAGGGCTGTTAGGAAAACTGATAATGCATGTAAAGCATCATACCTGGCACATAGTAAGTTACTCATATTGGTATTGTTAGTAGTGTAGGCATTTCACACCAGTTGGGGATAGATTTGTGGATAAGAGAGGTCACTGTAAGTCCTCAGTATATAGTAGTACTAAGGTACCTTTTTCTACTTAAGCATTAACTATACCCAAGTCATTTAAGGACAATTTCCTGCCATTTCCAGTGCTGACATCCTTTTACTCTTTATGATTTCAGTGGCAGCAGAATTTAAATCGGGTGGACAGTCCTGTCCCAGAGATAGCTTCACTTTGCCATCTATATTCCTAGACTGTCAGCACAGTCCTGAGAACAGAGGAAGAGCCTTTGATGGGAGGGACACTCAGTTTGACTCAGGTGTCTCAGACTAAACCCCAAAATGATTCACATGCCATTCTCCCCAGTTTTTGGCACAGCAACCAGACTGGATTTCATCAGGTCAACGAAGTATTGTGTCATAAAATATTAGGACTAGGAAGACTAAAACCAACCCACTGGTTTCCAGGCGCGTGCGTGCGTGCAAGAGAGAGGGGTGGGGGTGGGGGTGGTGTGTGTGTGTGTGCAAGTGTGTGTGTGTGTGTGTGTGTGTGTGTGTGTGTGTGTGTGTGTGTGTGTGTTCGCATCTTTATTCAACAAAAGCTGATGCAGAATGCCAGCAAAACTGACAAAAGCAGAGCCATCTGGTTGAAGCAGAGGTAGTGGGCCTGGAACTCCTTACCATCTGGCCTCCCTTTCTCTTTGAAGCACTTCTAAGGAACCCCTAGGATTCTGAAGAAAACAATTTGATAAACACTAATTGAATCCCCTTGTTATGTAGTTGAAGTCCTATCTAAATTTTTGCCCAGGGTCACTGAACTAATGGAGGCTCAACCTAGCCTAGAATGCCTTAAGTGCCTTGGTTGGTTAATAATTAGTGCTTAAAAAGATGCAGTTATTTGGCAAAGTATGAATTATGTTCTTTCCTACCCCTAAACCTATTCTCATTCCTGTTATATTTAGTTTCAGGGTTAGGGAGAGAGTTCAGAACGTCCTGTCTGGAGGCCTGGGTGAGCCCACTTCCTGGGCCAGCAGATTCAGGGCTCAGATTGGCAGGTGTAGGGGCAACAGGCCACACACGACAGGAGGGAAACTGTCACAGACAGCGTAGTGGGGAAGCCTCCAAAGACTAGCTACTCCCAATTTGCCTTGCTTTGGTCATGTGGGTGATCTTTGCAGATATTCTCTGCCCGTGTTATGTGCTAGAGTTGAAAATTCAGTGAAAATGTGAATTTTTTTTTTCTCCTCCCCAACAGCTCACAAAGAAAGTGAACAACATAGAGACAGGCTGGGCCTTGGGGGCCACCTTTCACCTGCTGCAGTCTCTGGGCATCTCCCAGTGAGGCCAGGCCCTTCCTCTGAAGCCTGCATTTGCCAACAACCTTTTTAAAGAGAGAAGGAGAGAAGACTCCATCATGTTCTGAGGTAGTCTGGGAACTGCCTGGATTGAAACCCAGCAGTTGGCTTCATCAGGAGGAAGGGGCTTTTATGGACAGCTCTTGCCATTAAGTCTGGTGATTCCTTTTACACATCTGATATGAACTGTCACCTAACCATTCTATTCGCACAGCTGGTACCAGAGTCTAAATCTTTGAGATTGCTTGTGTGTCACAGAGAGCCAAAAGGAACAGCTTTGGAACTTAACCTTGGAGAACCCAGGGACAGGTCCCTGGGAACCAAAGAAAAATTTCATTTCAACCCTTTGAGTGCCTCATTCCTTTGAACATTTTAATCTTCCTCTTACTTGCTAACCTCAGCTGATTCCAATCCCATGACCTGTCAACACCAGTCTTTTTTCCTCCCCACACATGGCTCTGTCCCTTATTTCTACCGCTCCCCCTTACTCCCCAGCAAAGAAAGAGAAAACTACTTAGTTTTGCTTTTCATGTATAATTCGAGGGAGGGAAAAAAGGTACTGTATCTGAAGTTGTGTGATCCTGCTTTGTGCTGGCTCCAGTCAGCCAGCTAAGAGCCACCTAAGTCTTAGCAGGATGGAGAGCAACTCTGACCTGCGCAGATCGCGCCTTAAGGAAGGCCATCCAGTCTCTAAGGACATGTTTTGGGATGGAGTGGCTGCCTTGTACAGACCACCTTCTTTTAATCAACTTTTATAAGTCAACTGGGATTAATGAACATGTCCAACCTCATAGGAATGTGTGTGTTTTCAGTGCCAGTACCTCCTTCCTAGCTAATGTGTTTATAATCATTTGTGATCCTAAACTTATTTTCTGTGTATTTCTAAGAAATACATCTGTACCCTCGCTTTTGGTCTGTGGTGGGAGGCCTGTGGCTGTGCTATTTAAGGATCTAGATTTTGGTCACAGCTGTTCAGTTTGCCCTTTTAGTCTCTCTGTTTTTAGCAGTCTCTCTCCTATCCTGGCCCCTGATCATTTTAGCTAACATTCTCTAAGTTATTTATCTAGCTCCACAGTTTCTGACACCCTTCTGATAACCTAACATTTGATTTGGTTGGCCATTTTAGCCCACAACAGTACTGTGAATTCTTTCCCCTAAAATTCATTATCTTCTTGTACTTTCCCCCATCACCATCATCAGCTTCTTGTCTACCCACTCCAGTCCTCTTGAACTTGAAAGATCTTCCTGTTGACTGGCTCATTTGCCTTGGCTCTTTGCCTCCAGCTTCTTTCCAGCAGTTTGTACCTCCCAAACTTGGAGCTTTCAGTCGACTTCCAGCGCTCTCACAAAAGACGTTAAGTACCTGGCCCTCATGCCAATTCCTAGGGAACCTTATTTTTTAGTTATTCTACTGAGTCAATAACTATTGAACATCTGATGTGCAAGCAAGTGGGCAAATTTCTATATACTTATCCCCCAAATTTTAATTGTTTTAATTCAATGTGAAATTTCTTCCGATTCTTCACACTGGCTGTTATTATACTGAGGTCACCTTACACCTATTGTCTTCCTCAAAAAATGCTAATACATAGTGAACTAGTAGAATCTTTAGAGTTGGAAAGAGTCCAAATATATAATCCAATCTTCTAACTACTGCAGAATTCCCTTAACATTTTTAACTGGTTATCATTCAGCTTCGGTTAGGCATGTTTCAGACCACTATTTCCATCTGAGACTGCACTGATTTAAAAAATCTATATGTTCAGCTGAAATCTATCTTCTCTGTAGTCTTCTGCTCTAATCCCTCCTTCCGCAGCCTTTGTCTTTTGAAGAAAATTCCTCCTTAGTTCTTTGTGGTCTCTTTAACATACCACATGGCATCTAGATACTTTCCCATTCTCATCACAAAGGTAGGGTGCTAGAACCAGTCATCCACTAAATGCTGTTCCACATGATTAGGGAGAGACCATCCTCCAGGTTGACGGGTCCAGAGAGGTGCGATTCCCTGGTGTTTGTCAGAGCTTGTCTCTGAAGCTTTTCTTCTTATAAACGGGGGCAGTGTTCAGACTTCTTTGGTCATCCCAGATACCTCCAGAACTCTTTGGTAGCTGCATTAACTTAAAAAATGTGTCTACATATATTCTGATAATCTTGATTAGAACATCTGGAGAATTAACCAGTTTATCCATTTTAGGAGCAATTTGGAATGAGAATTTTTATTTCTTAGAAAAAAATGACTTGTCTGTAATGACCTTTTCTTCCCCTTAGTGTACCTTTTGGGCCTTATTAAGGAATCCTATCCAGTCTACTATTGCTGGTTAAGTTTCTTTTCTATAAATGTGTTCTATATTTCAAATACTTAAGGACATGGCCTGGCACACAGTGGATATTGTGTGTTATCATCATCATCATCATCATACAAAGAACATCCTACGTGGATTGTCAAGGTCCTTGCAAGGTGTGCCTTAATTTCCTATCTTGTCTGATTTTTTTTGCATCGTTTTGGAGAGCCCATATTCTCACCTGGGCTCCCTTTCCACTTTTTGTGAAAGATGACCTTTTCTCCCTACAGTGACCTTTCTAGACTCTGCTAGTAGTCACACAGCTTTCCACAGTGGTTGCCATCTTTCCTTCTGGGCACGTTTTCCCTGAGATTCCAGAAACCTTTGTGATGTCATTTTTTACTCTAGTAGTATCTTATGAATTTTGCCTGAAAAGCTCCCCTGTAATAACATTTCTCATTCCTTCAAAAGCTGTTCCCAAGAATAGCTTAGCTTGGTTCAAAAGCAGACTGTTTCTTCTCATTTCATCTTCAAATCAAGATTTTTGGGTGTATGTTCTTTATAGTATACAAATCTAATGGATCCAAAAATCTCTTCAAGAGGCATCTGTGGGATGTGAGATGAGCTCTTCAGAAACCCACAGCAACTCCCCATGCAATCAGCCACCAGTCTGCAACCAAATATGAAAAAATTCTGCTGCTAATCAGCTTTTCCCATTTGACCTGGTTCCTGAAGTCTAGAAACCTGTGCAATGAAATTATTTATTGTTTTATTACTGAATAGACATTGGTGTCCCAGAGACAGGCCATAAACAAAATGGAGATCCTGGTGCTGTGATACGGAAGTAATAACTAGCATTAATAACATTTGGTTTTCTTTTCAGAAAGTCCAGTGCACCTATAACAAAGGTTAAACAATTTGTTTAATTTGCATTCTAATGTTAAAATTACTGTTTTAAAATTAATAAAAATGCATCAATTAAATATTTCTTTATCAAAAAAATTATGTAAATTTATGATCAGCATTTTAAAAAATTATATAAATCTTCTCTTTAGAAAGGATTGTTAACAAGTGAAAATGAATGAGACAGCACCTTAGTGATATTTGTTTTAGTAATAAAAAACTCTTTTTAACAAAATCATAATAGTTTTACTTTAGAGTTTTTTCTTGGCTTGGTTTATAAGCCCTCCTCACAGCAAATTATCACTCTAGTTAAGGGGCTGTGAAGCCCAAATAAGGAAGAAAAGAGACTAGAGAATTCTAATGTAATGTAAATTTATTAAATTAAATCATGAAAATATATGTGGTGGTCTTGGGAAAGGATGTTCGTTTTCATCAACATAATCTCCAGAAGAGAAGCACTCACTTGCTTGCAAAGGCCATAATCTGTTCCTAAAGAAAAATGAAACAAAGTGGTACTCTGACGTTGTAAGGTGTGAGGATGGGTGAAGAAAATACTTTAAAATATCCAAAGGGATTAAAGCAAAAACTTAGCCATGTCCCAGATAGATACTCTTCCCAAGAGTCCCTCTAAAGTGTCTTTAAATGGAAGTTTCTCAGCAAAAAAGTGGCCAAGCAGCAAAAGTAGTGAAAGCATCTTTATCTTTAAAAGCCCCTATTCATTCACCACTGTACACTCCTCCTCTACTGTATAAAGTTACTGCTTAGATGGGCCCTGGCACCAATAAGTCCAGCAAGGACTTTTTTACTCATAACCACTGGGGAAAATATTTAGATAAAGATAATTTTACAGCCAAGAAAATTAATTCAAAGAAATTAAAAGTCACGGCAAAGTCATTCCTCAGTGAGCAAGACTCTTGGAGAGCCGTGAGCGACCTCTTACTTTGAGCGGAGACACTGCATTTGTGGCCTGCAAGCCCCAGGTCCTGAGCAGCACAAGCGGAGTGGCACTGGTGGAATAGAGCCTTTTCAGTAGGTCAGTGGCAGCCAGAAGAGCGGTGTTGTGACGCTGTCTGTCTGTTTCGTAACCTGTGAGGTGGCTTATGGAGCCTGGAGGAAAGAGGAAAGTAGTGAGGTCCACCGCATCTGGCTACTGAGGGGTGTTTTAGGGTCTTGATCTTCCCTAACTACATGACTTCTGGATATTTCTCGAAGGTACCTGCATCCTTACCTAAGTCTTTCCCATTGAAAGCTGCAGTACTGAGGTGATGGAGCAAGCTGGCGATATCCCCAAAGCCCATGTTGACCCCTTGTCCTGCGAGGGGATGGACTCTGTGGGCTGCATCCCTAAGAATAAAGCGGAGTTCAGGTGTGGCCTCCAGCAGCCGAGTGAGAGAGGGGCAGCCCTGTTGTTTTCTTACCCGATAAGCGCCAGCCGAGGCCGGACGTACTCAGCAGCATGTCCCAACCCGAGAGGAAACAGCACTCGGCTTTTGGCGTCCACCCTGGCTACACTTGGGGGCAGCTGGCGAGCCGAGGCCTTGGTGGGCTTCAGAAAGGCGACTGCGTAGTGCAGCATGGTGCTGGCCGAGTCAATGAAGTCCGTGTGGTTTGCATCACTCCACTAAGAGCACCGGCCACAAAACAAAGCAACGTTTCATCAGTGACTAGCTGGGCATTAAGAAGTCAACAAGGAAACCCTATTTTATAACTAAAGCCAAGGGTAAGGGTACCTAACATACCTAAAATGATCTAGACCACAGTGACAAGATCTCAGATCAATGCAAAACACAGCTTCCCACCACTCCCCACAGGTTTTAGGATCAAGCCACACTGCTCATGAGCTGCCCCTGCCTACCTGAGCTTCATCTGTCACTCTCACGAGCCATGCGTCAGCCTCGACGTAGCTCACTGTACAACACCCTCTCCCTCCGACACTCCCCTCTGCTTAGAATGTCCTCGCACTTCTAGTTCACCAGGATCACACCTCAGAGCATCCAAAGGCTGCCACCTCTTTTTATAAGCCTCCCTCCAAACTCTCCTGTGTCTTCTCCTCTATGCTCCCATAGCATCCCATGCAGACTTCTACCACTGCACTGAAAATTGTCATCTATGTACCTTTCTTCTCACGTGACTATGAGCTTCCTAAAAGCAGGGACTGTGTCTCATTTGTGTATCTCCAGACCCTCCTACATAGAAGGCACTGCTAAGTGTTGCTAAATGAATGTACTACAAAGGCCTGAGCCAGGACTCTATGCTAAATGACCCAGAGAGGGGTAGCATTTATCTTGGAAGCCTTTTAAGGATGTCCAGTTCCTTTTATTCTTATTGCTACTACAGAGCAGTGAAGCTTAAGTTCGTCAGTGTAAACCGGTGTGAAGTCACTATTGAGGTAGCAGAGTTTGGTGGTTAAAGCCAAGGCTTGAGGGCCAGCCTGATCTCAGAACCCAGCTTTGCCACTAGTTGTGTGACCTCGGGCAAGTTACCTGTCTCAAAATGATCACAATAGTACCTATAGTACCTACCACAAAGGGTCACTGAATTAAATACAGAAATTCAGGTAAAATTATTCACCTGTTGAATAATACTGAATGTCAACTATAATAAATAAAAATATATATATGTACATGTATACATATATAGTCACAGGGTGTAGAGTACAGCATAGGGAATCGAGTCAATGGAAATGTAATAGCTATATACGATGTCAGAGGGGTAGTAGGTTGTGGTGGGTTATCACTTTGTGAGGGGTGAAATGTCTAACATTGTTTTGTACACCTGAAACTAATAAAAAAAATTCTTCACGTGTACCTAGCACATAGTATGTGCTCAATAAATGTTACCAATTATTACTATGAATTTAGATAAATATGGCATTTAAACTCCAAAAATACTGGTGGCATATTATCTAAAAGTTGTATCACTCCAGAATAACCATTACCATTTGGTGAGCACCTACAATGTATTAGGTATGTTGCAAGCATTTTATAGTCTCTCATCTTAAAAGTCTAGACTTTTTTTTTTAAGTTGCAGAAAAGGAGTTTATTAGAAGAAAGAAATACATTTCAAAGAAGCAGAAGCGGGAGAAAAAGCAGAGAATGGCTCAAGGGTCATTATTAGAAGAGAAAGTACACTCCACAGTTTGGAGCGGGCCAAGCAAAGGAAGCTCAAATGGCCAAAAGTCTAGACTTTTATTATACTAATTACTACTGTTATTAACCCGAGGCTGGTGATAGTATTTCCATTTTTCAGGGGATTTACAATACCAGTATTGAATCCATGTCTGTCTATAAAGCTTCCTCTTAAGCTCCCCACTGGACTGTGCTCAGCCCTCCTCCAGAGCGCCTCTGATGAGTCAGGCTTCAGAGGTTTGGGAACTTGGGACCCAGTAGAGCTGTTCAAGGTCATTCAAGTATTACAGCTTCAAAACAAGGCCAATGCTAACTACCACCCAGGCAGCCGTTCCCATCAGCGTAACGGCAGCCCACGACCCTCAGAAGAGCTCAGTCACTGACTCCTCTTGCTCTGCATTTCCCTGAATGCCCTCCTCCAGTAATCCAGGTCAAGCGTTACCTTTATGAATGGGCAGCTGGCTGGTTATTTCTTTTCCCTACTCAAAACCGCCTTCCTGTGTGGAACCTTGCAACACCTCATCAGATGGACAAGCTGATACTCACAAAGGCAGAGTTAATGGCATCCACGAAGTTTTCCTCATCCATGCTGACCAGCTCTGCTGCGTGTTCATGGGATGTGGACCAAACCAAGGAACTCAAGGTGTCCGAGAGCTGTCCAAAGAACAACATCAGTACTAAGTGCTGAAACTTCTGTCCTTGGGAGCTCTCAAGCATAAAGGAAGGTAAGAAGGAGAAAAACAAAGCCAGCCTGGGCATATTCACTTGAAACCAGAAAATGGCTGAGAGGAAATGAAGTGCTAAAAAAGGCCGCATGTGTTCCAGCAGACAAGCCAGAAGGACTTCTTACCGGGAGCAGAGCAATGGGCCCAGAGGGGAGAAATCTCTGCCAAGCTACATTGTTTTCTGTTACCTACAATCGAGAGAAGAGTTTTTGTGAGAAGCACACACATGAAACAAGCAGGGTTCCCCAGATGGTGGCTCAGGGTCTGACCTCCGATAAATGCAGAGTAGCCACAACAGCGGACTGGTCGTAGTTCCAGCTAACATTCTGGATCCCAGCAGCCTGTCGTACTCCTGAGTTGTGACCATCTGCACCAATCTGCATGAAGATAAGAGCCTGCTAAGTCTTACAACCTTTTCATAAATGAAACTGTTCCAGAAGTTTATCTCTGTCTCCTCAAGTTTTCTCTAGTTCCAACTGCTGGCAAGCCAATCTATGGCAGGCAACTTTCCATCACGCCAACCTCACTCACAGCCCCCACAGGGGTAGCCCTACATATGTGACCCCAGCCTCAGCTAACAGATCAACGCTGGACATCTGACCATGAGTTACCAGCCATAGGTTAAACTCGGCCAAATTCTCTTGGTATTTGAACTAGAAAACAATAAGGCAGGCACTAGAGCTAACAGTCCTGATGTGAGTTGAGGAATGGCTGCCACATAAAAGAGGAAGCTCAAGAGAGCAGAGAGAAAAAGTGGAAGCTGCAAGGAGGTAAGTAACTTACGGTACTCCTGAGAGGGAAAAAGCAGCCTCAATGTCTGACACTCTGGTTCCTGTCCCTGTGAGGCCAGCTGTCCTTATTTCGTGACCTAAGATGGTCCAGGAGATTGCTTCCTGTACAGGATTTACAACAAGACCATCTTAACTTGAGCTGGCTTAAGTGCGTGCTTATAACCAAGAGCTTTCCTACAATTCATGTCAACGATAGCTTAGCTTTAAAACTTGAGGCCCTAGAACTGAGGATAAGATGTGGATATGCAAGACCCCGGGCAAAATAAGAAGCTTCAACTACCAACAATTTGGTCTGGAGGGTGCTGCCATCACCTAGGGTAATATGAACCCAAGGGCTGGAGTCTGCCATGGAAAACGGATAAGGCCACGTATAGCCGACTGCTTTGCTCCTGTAGAGAACCGTCACTCGGTCTAGGGAAGTCAGAAGAGAAAAAACAAACATTAGAAAGGCTGAGGAAAAAGCCATAATGAAACCTAAAGCAAGGTCCCAGGACAGCTGTCTCTTGTCATTTTACCCCTAAACAAAAAAAGTAAGATCTAAAAAATCATGTGATTAGTGCTACAGTCCAAGAGCTGATAGATGACAACAGCCACAGGGATAGATCAGTGTCAAAAAAAATTAAGCTCTCATGAATTATCAGCTCGTACCAGGCACTCTTTCTTCACCCCTTCCTGCTCCCACTCCTCTAGTTTCACTCTACACCTTAATAAGCCCACAAGTGCTTTCAGAGTAAACAGTGTGGGAATACCATGGGCTCAAAGAAGCTCTAGATTTCATAAGCTTTTTCTTTCCACTGGAAATCATTTTTACTTTTCTGATCATAAAAATGATATGCTCACTGTAAAAATCTGAACAAAGGAAGGTTTAAAGGGGGAAAGAATCAGTCTCAATCATATTACACTGAGACAAGTACAGTTAAAGCTTTGTCATATATTGGGTTGTCGGAAAAGTCATGACATATTTTTTCTGTTTTTCGTTGCAAAAATGCGTCATGACTTTTCTGAAACCCAACAGCTTTCCAATTTCTTAAGCGTGTATATGCATGCACACACATACCCTCACACACTCTCACACACAAATGGGACTGTATAATACTTTTTTTCACCAATATATTATGGTACATGTTTCTAAGTGACTAAATATTACATCTAAATTTAAAGCTGCACAGAAGTTCATTACATGGATGAACTATCAGAAAGCATTTAAGCTGCTTCCATGTTTTTTCTATCTAGAATAATCCTAAAATATTTGCAAATCATATTGGACAAGGAATTTATATCTAGAATATATAAAGAACTCTTATGATTCAAAAAGACAAATAATCTAGTTGTAAAATGGTCAACAGATCCTGAATAGACATTTCTCCAAAGACATACAAATGGCCAATGAGCACATGAACAGATGCTCAACATCATTAGTCATCAGGGAAATATAATCAAAACTATGAGATGCCATTCCTCAGTAACTAGGATGGCTGTAAAAAAAAGGGGGAGGGGGGTAACGTATCGGTGAATACATGGAGACATCTGGAATCCTTACATATTGGTGGTGGGAAAGTGAAATGGTACAGCCTCTTTGAAAAAGTTTGGCAGTTTATAAAAATGGTAAACATAGAATTATTTTATAGCCAGCAATTCTACTCCTAAGTATCCACCCAGAAGAAATGAAAACATGTCCACACAAAAACTTGTATACACAAATGTTCATAGCAGTCTTCACAATCTCCAAAAAGTAGAAACAACCCAAATGCCCATCAACTGTTGAATGGATAGACAAAATGTAGTATATCCACACAATGGAATACATTTGTCAATAAAAAAGAATGGAGTACTGATACAGGAATAAATCTCAAAAATACGTTCAGTGAGCGAAGTCAGACACAAAAGAATACATATTGTAGGATTCTATCTATATGAAATGTCAATAGGTAAATCCCGAAAGACAGAAAGTAGACCAGTGGTGCCAGGGTGGGGATGAGGAATGATTATGAATGGGCATGAAGTTTCCTTCTGAGGTGATGGAAATGTTCTAAAATAATATTGTGATGGTGGCACAGTTCTATGAATATAATAAAAATTATTGAATTGTACACTTAAAATGGGTGAATGTTATGGTAGGTAAATTATATCTGAACAAAGCTGTACAAAAAGAAATAGAACAACCCCGAGATAACTATCAGAATGTTTTTTGTTTTTATTTTTTGTTGTTTTTTGTTTGTTTTTAAAGATTTTTATTGGGGAATTGGGGGGATGGGAACAGTTCTGGGGAATTGGGGGAAGGGGAACAGACAAGTTGTTGTCCTTTTTGTTCTTCAGCCTAGTTGTGGAGG
>NW_017731399.1:3210979-3212244 GCF_001890085.2 Hipposideros armiger
CAAAAGGATGACAAAAAGAAAACCATCAATTGTGCCTACAATTCTGGTTCTGAAACATCTGTATAGGTAAGTAAAAGGGGGATTTGGGGATTCTATTCCTGGGTGTCTGCAGCATAGTACAATCAGCCCCTCCACAGTGTCACAGAGATACAGGGGGGAAAATAAGCTGAGTTGCTGCTGCCAAGAAAGGAGAAAAAAAATGTGACAGGATTACCTGAGCCATCACAGCTGCAGCTGTGTGGTAGCACCACAGCAATTCTGCATTGGAGGATGGGCGCAGGGACCACGTTCTGCAGAGTGAGGACTGCTTTCTGGTCCATACAGCTGACACCTTGCTCTAGCCGCTCCACCCAAATGCCCGCCCACCTACCACCTCCACATACCAAGCCTCCTACTCACAAAAGCCTCACCTCCCCAGGGAGTTCACACCACACCCAAGAACCTCCACCCCAGGACAGTACAGTTGCTTTTTCCTCTAAGGGAGCTTTCATTTCACTCTTCCTTTGATTAGTTATTTACAAATCTTTCCCCTTTGCTAGATTCTAAATTCCTTGAGGACAGGAACCTTTTTATTTTTTTATTTTTTATTTTTTTAGCTGAGCCATCCTGCCACTTGTTGGCAGCTTAGCAGCTGCTCAGCTCGGGCCAGGACTCAAACCGCTGTTGCTCAGAGCTCAAACTCTTGAGTGAGCTCTTAACCAACTGAGCCACTCGGCCAGCCCCTAGGAACCATTTTTTATTTTTCCTTATGGCCAATGTCCCCAGCAGCAAATGCTAAATCTCCTCAATCCATAAAGTAGATACTCAATGCCTTCAGACATTTTTGTTAAACAAGAGACCAGGAAACCAAAAGGAAAAGAATTCTATTTCCAAACACATTATAGCATGTAGCCAGGTTTAATATTTTATTTTTTAGCTATTTAATGTAACATTTTAGAAAACTCATTTGGAGAAAAAAATACTAGCGAATATAATTTACAAATAACAATGTAAGAGGGAAACATAAATATTTCAAGCTTAAAATATAAACTAATGTGAGTGTGAATAAGAATCAAGGAAAACATGAAGAGCCTACTGGCAATTTTTCACTTTGAAAGCATCTGTCTAAAATTAAGTGGATACTGGAATATAAAGTGGGATCAGGGGCCGGCCGAGTGGCACGTTGGTTAAGAGCTGGCTTGGGATGCCAGAGGGCCCCGGTTCAGATCCCACATATAAGGGCCAGTGACACTGCCCTCCACAGCTAAGATGCTGAACAACAGCTC
>NW_017731399.1:3215603-3218821 GCF_001890085.2 Hipposideros armiger
TGAGGGCTGCACAACTCTGTGAATATACTAAAAACCATTAAATTGTATGCTTTAAATGAGTGAACTTTATGGTATACAAATTATATTTCAATGAAGTTGTTTTTTAAAAAAAAACCGCTCAGCCTAAAGCAACAATGCCTGATTGCTGCTAACTGTGCCCATTACTAAAGAACCCTGAGCCAGGTCTGTTTCCCTACCTGTTGGAAGGATTCCTAAGGTCCCACCCACTTTTGACCCTTCGGAACCCTGAAGAACCAAATGCTTGTCCTGGAGCCCTGGGGCTCGGCTAGGCAGGGAATGGGCCGTAACACCTACAACGCTCAGACTTTGAGAACACAGTGCCAGGGCTCCCACGGTCATCACCGCTCCTCCACGGCCCCACTCCCCGCCAATACTGGCCTGGAGATGCGCTTACCCAAGGCACAGGCCATGGCGGCGCCCACTAGGCCTCCACCCGACACCACCACATCGTACACGGTGTCTGCCGGAGCACCGGCCCACCTCCGGCAGGAGACCAGCGGGACACTCCGGGTAGCTGCAGATGCAACCCCCGACCGGCTCACAGCCAACAAGACCGCCATGCCGCTGAACTGCGCCGGACTCACCGCTAGGCCCGCCTTTGGTAGCACTTCCGGAGCAGAGCCCTCCTATCACTTGCCGGCTCAGCTACTCGGGCTCAGAACCGGAAATAAAACGTGCAAAGAGGACAGGCCAATCAGAAAACGATGCTTTCTTCTTTGGGCGGGATGGATTGGAGGCTCGGTGGAAAGGGGACAGGCTCATGCATCTCCACCTGGGAGCCAATCAGAGCCCAAAGCTAGAAAGGGGCGGAACCCAATCTGCGTTGATAGCTTCGCTACCGCAGCTGTTACGGCCGCTTCTGTCTGCCCAGCTGAGAAGATGACTGTGGGGAGGCCTGCGGGAGCCTCTGGCGGCGCTCGGAACCTTCAGGTGAGGAGGAAAAGAGAAAGGGAGGAAACAAGTCTGAGCCCTGGAAAGGAATACCTAAGAGAGGAAACTGTTTGACGTTGCCTTGGAGACTGATGGCAGGGGCGTGCCTCGGAGGAGCGTGGGATTAAAATTGGTAGCGTTAGGGACTCGAGCTCTGAACCACTTGAGCCTTGTCAATCTCTTCATAGAAACATAGCAGTGGCCCTCAGTTTTCGCTTATCCTCTCAACTACCCTAGTACATTGTTGTCTCCATTTTGTAGAAGAGAAAACTGTGGCACAGGGAGATTAAGAAATTGGCCCAAAATCCACAGAGACAGAAAGCAAATTGGTGGTTGCTTAGCGTTGGGGGTGAGGGGTTGAGTGTAGGGGGTGAGGAGGCAGGTGAGGTGGGGAACTGTTGGGAGGGTTAGGGAAAATAGGGAGTGACTGCCAAATGGTATGGAGTTTCTTTTGGGGGTGATTAAAATGTTCTAAAATTGATTGTGGTGATATTTGTACAACTCTGAATATACTAAAACCCATGGTACACTTTAAATAAGTGAATTATATGAACTGTATGGCATGTAAATTGTATCTCAATAGAGGCATTTAAAAAAGGAAGTTTTCCTAAGATTACACGCTCTTTAGTAGCAGAGTCAGGGCTAGAGCACAATACATACCTTTGACTCAGAATCCAGTGTTCTTTTCAGTATTAGAACTGGACCTTAGAGGACCCAGGAAAACCATCACCAAGTGTCACCTGGAGGCCTGCAGTAGCCTGCCCCCAACTGGTTTCCAGCTGCAATCAGCCATCCTCTGGAGTCCCATCCTGGCACCATGCCATGGCCTTTCTAAGGACACCTTGTGCCACTGCCCTCCAGCCACACTGGCCCTCTTTCTACCTCTCCAGGAATCAAGTTTGTTCCTGCTTCAGGTCCTGCCTCAAGGCCTTTGCTAGTCCTTGAACCCAGAACCCACTTACCCTAGAACTTAGCAAGGCAGTGATTGGTCAATCACCCACTTACTAAACTGTGCCCTTTTCATGACAACATCCATCCAGAGCTGATCCCTGCTTTCCCTAATTCTCATCAGAATTATTCAGGACAAGCTAAGCCTAGAAAATGNGCAACTGATCTGCCTCGCCCGGGAAGAGCGCAATGATGGTGCCAACTTGGACCAGTGAGGCAACGTCCTCCACAACTAGACTGAAAAACAAAACGACAGCAACTTGTCTGTTCCCCTTCCCCCAATTCCCCAGCGCTGTTCCCATCCCCCAATTCCCAAATAAAAATCTTTAAAAATAAATAAAGTGAGATCAATCAGGATATAAACTATTGACAAAGAATATCCTTTGGAATACATGCTATGACGACGAAGGGGAGACACTGGCACACACAAAATCCCAAGCAGAAGTCCACTTGACTCCACAGGAGAAAGCCCCCAACACCATACCTGCCTAGGAAAGGCGGAGAGGACCTGTCCAAGGACAGTCTCCATCTCCCAACTGTTACACAGGAAACAAGCAGAGGTTTGCTCACAGGATAAATTGCGTGACAGATTCCAAACTTCCTGGAGCTTCAACTTTCCTGTTTAAAATTCAGCATTTCCTCTGAGCTTTTAAAGGAAATTAGCGGCGTGTGTTTCTTCTGTAAACCCACGTTTGGTCATTTTGGTACTCAGAGCAGTGATTCTCACAATTTGGTGTACTAGGCCCATGACCTTTCTTTTGCAAACTTATACAGAGAATTCTGTATTGTAACTGTCTGGTTGAAATCAGTCTTCACTTTAAGAATTTATACTTCTGTGGAAGAGACAGAAAAATAAACGATACAGAATTCTTTAAGTTTATAAAAGAATTGCCACTTTCCCTCCTTGGGGTGTGAGGGGAGAGGGTGAGAAAAAGAACAAAAAGGAAAAAAAGCTAATTCAAAGAAGACAGCAAAACACCAAATATTAATACTAAAGTTTTAGTAAGGCTGAAAATCTTTTCAAGTACGTATCATAAAGAATTGTATAAAAAGTTAAAAGCTAAAGTCATTACAAGACAACTAAGCTCTTCCCAATGTTTCTCAAAGTGTGGTCTTCGTACCTCCTGCATCCATCTCCGGAGGTATCTGTTAATAATGGGCCTCACCTGGACAAACGGAATCAGAGTCATGGGAAGTGGAACCTTGAATTTCCATTTTTTAAAATATACTCTACAAACTGGTAACAATGATTACCTTTGAGAAGAACTGGGGGGCTAACAATCAAAAATGAAAGTCTTACTTTACATGCTTTACACTGT
>NW_017731399.1:3223815-3240258 GCF_001890085.2 Hipposideros armiger
AAAAAAAAGTTTCCCAGAGCCACTTTATCACTCTATAATGTTTTATAGTTTTCATTGACTTTATTATCATCTTATACCATCTGTCTCCTCTCACTAGAATGTAAGCTTCATGAGAGTAGGGACCACGTTTGTCTTGTTCTCAGTCCAATGCCTAGTGCACATTAGCCACTCAAATCAACTTTAGCTCTTTGCTTTTCTTTCCTGTCCTTTGTCAACCAAAGGTCACTGCCACCAATTCAACGCCAACAGGAGTCCCCAATTTAGGATGCAGTACAGAAGAGACTTTATTTAGTAAAACAGCTCAAGTGTTGTACCTTAGGTATTGCAAATCAGTTTGCAAACCTGGGAAACAGCCGAAGTGTTCAGCTAGCTAAGGCAGAGACAAGACTGGCTTATATAGAGAAGAGTGCCTGCCCCCTGGTTCCTGATTGATCCATTTCCATGCAAATAAGGAATCCAAATTCAGTTTGGTTGATCCATAGGCTCCACGTGTTCTGATTGGTCAGTAAATATGCAAATTAGGATATATTTGCACAGCTCCAATTGGATAGGGTATTCAGTCCATTAGCTGAATTACAGTCCTAGAAGCCCTTTTATAAGGGTGGACTGGGATGGCAGGGACACATAACAGGAAGCTGGCAGATCAGTTTGCAGATTTTCCCTGATATGCAGTGTGCAGGAGGGACCTGTGTAAACAATGGCTGCTACACTCTGGTTGTGAATTTGAGCTGAATTAACCACAAGGAGTCTTGCTTGGCAGGTATATTCTTTCTTAGGGTTGACACCTTTAACCAAGCACACCCCATATACCTATTTGTGAAATTTCTTTAGAGCAAGGAACACATCTCATTTTTCTTTGTTATCCTCAGGCCCTAATATACAGAGGGCTATTCAAAGTGAAATTAACAGGTATGTTTTGAATAAATCTGAAATTAGAGTTTAACTCCAGTCTATTTGATTTCATTTCAGATATTTCCCCCCAAATCCTCCTCAGACACAGAGGCAGAAGAGGAGCTGTCTGGGGATGGGCTGGTTTTTCCCAGGGTTAGCAAACTTGATGAGTTCCTCAGCCCAGAGGAGACAGATTCTACTTCTCCTGCCTCAACTGGGAGCTTTCATGAGACCCTGCAAGTACTAAAGCAGAAAGGCAAGTGGTGCCTGTTGGAATCCCTTTATCAGTCTGACCCAGACAGTGATGAGAACCTCTCTGAAGATGATGAGGACCTGAAGAATTTCTTCCAAGACAAAGGCAGGGGGAAGCCACAGGTCCAGTACCTCCCGTCTCTGAGGTAAGGCACTGCAGTTCAATAGCTGCCTCGCTGCACAACTCTGACCAAATCATGTTGTTCTTCCCCAGTACAGCAAAGACCACTTCTGCAGCCATCACTTACCCTGGCTCCAGTTCAAAATGTTTTCAGATCCAAACATTTGTTCTGATTCCTACCCAGCAGTCCTAAATCACTTTAGGTAACCCTTAGTCACCAGAAGCATTGGAACTGAGTAAACAGATGCCTTTCTCAGACTACCTCCCTGAGAACGGCAACAAGGTACATTTACCTTGGCCAATCCCTGTTATGTATGTGTACTTGATCTCATTTAATATTTATTTTCTCCTCCCAATAACCCTGTAATTTTTTTTTTTTTTTGCCATCCTACAGATGAGGAAATTGAGGTTCCAAGAGAACCTTGCTCAAGGTCACATAGCTGGTAATTGTTTGAAGCAAGATTTGAACCTGGCTCTGACCCTAAAGCCCTGCTCTGCACCATTGTGCTGTTCTCTCTCCAATATGAAAATTAATTAGAGTGCAAAGTGGCAATTCTTAGATCAGTTTTGAGAAGAGACTTCTTACTAAGGCTGCTAGATGGCCTGCGGGAAGGAGGGAGAAAGGCAAAGCCTTAGAGGTCTGTGGGGCTGTGATGCTGGGCTGAGAAGCTAGGTGCAGCCTGCTAGAAGGAAGAGCAGGGAGGGTATGGGAGGCACCAGGCCTCCGGGCTGCCCTGTCCAGAGCTGCTTTCCCCCCCAGGTGTGTCTCCACAAGGCGCTGCAGTTCCCTGAGCAACCTAGCCTCCGACGTTGCCAAGGTTCCATCCCAGCCACCCTCAGCCTCCAGGCCTCCTTCCCAGCACAGAAGCATCAGCTCCTGGGCGTCCTCCATCACCGTTCCTCAGCCGTTCCGTATGACACTGCGTGAGGCCCGGAAAAAGGCCCAGTGGCTGGCTTCACCTGCCTCCTTCGAGCGTGAGAGGCAGCAGGCCCAGAGGCAGGGCCAGGAGGAGGCAGAGTGCCACCGGCAGTTCCGGGCACAACCTGTGCCCGCGCATGTCTACCTGCCCCTCTACCAGGAGATCGTGGAGCGCAACGAGGCCCAAAGGCAGGCGCGGATCCAGAAGAGGAAGGAAGTGCTCCTCTCGTCCTTCAAGCCCTTCAGCTTCCTGGAGAAGGAGCAGCAACAAAAAGAAGCCACTCACCAGAGGGAATTGGCTGCCACTGCTAAGGCCAAGGTCTCCAAGCCGAAAGCCACCAGAAGGATCCCCAAGTCCATTCTGGAGCCAGCCCTCGGGGACAAACTCCAGGGTAAAGACAACCTGTGCCCTTGCTGCCTTCTGCCTGGGGTTACCAGGAAGTGCCAGGGGGTTTAGTGAGGCTCAGGGGTCAGCCTGGCTTGGAGATGAGCTGTTCAGGTAGACCCGCTAGAGGCCACACTCAGTGCAGGCCATGGGTGGGCTTGGCTCTGTTTACACAATGGGGGAGTCCTGTAATGAGCCAAGAGTGAGGGGAGGTCCTCCAGCACCCCTCGGGTTTGTCCTGTTGACCTCTTTCTCAGTGAGTGGATGTGAAGGCCTCTGTGGCAGCACAGATGTGAGAGAAGGAACCAATGAGATATCCAAGGACCAGCTTGGGCCAGTGCCACCAGTAGCCAGCTTCCCTGAGGAAAGCCCACACCCCGCCCTCATCCTAGTGAGGTGTATCTCAGTTAAGGGACTCAGGCTTTATGTGCTTATTCAATTAACATGTGCCACTCCCCAGGCACTGTTCTAGGGTGAATAAACAGACTTGGAGTTTTTGGACACAGGAGGGAGACAGATAATATGCAAATAATTACAAATAGGTTGAGTCATTTGCAAGGATTAAAAGGGGAAGCCTAGGGATTCCTATGGAGCATATAATAGAGGGACTTACCAGGCAGAGCTATTGCATGGGGGTAAGAAAAAGCTGAGCACATTCAAGAGATGGAAAGGTACAGGGTCGAGAGAAGAGGGAGAATGAGGGAGAGGCAGGCACAGGCCAGATCTGGGGCCTTGCGAGGGAGTCTGGACTTTATCCCAAGGGCACTGGGGAGCCACTGAAGGGTTTTCAGGAGGGTGGCTCATGAGCAGATAGTTTAGAAAGATCACTCTGATTGCTGTGGAGATAATTAGAGGGGGAGGGATGCTGATCTAACTAGGCTATTTCAACAATTCAGTTGAGAAATGATGAAATTAGTAGTAGAGATGAGGAAGAGTCTGGAATGGAGAGAAGGTAAAGACGAGGAGACAGCTGAACATGTGACTGATGAGATGAGAGTGGGCGGAGTCAAGAATGGTCTGGGCAGTGGGCGCGGGCAGTTCGGTGGATGGTGGGGCCTTTCTCTGAGAAGAGGAGCAGGTGACTGGCCCATTCCTCCTGCTTCGTCTCAGAAGAAGGAACCATAGAAAGTGCTCAGTAAATGTAAATGATAGCTGCTTCTGCAACCTGACTGGTACATGGCAGTGGTGTCCTGGTCAATGTTTGTTAACAGGCTCTCCAGGAAAAAAAAAAAACAAGCTGATTTGCAGTGTTAGTCATTTTCTGTGGTATAAATACCCCTATCCTGGCCCATTTCAGGCTTCCCACATTCCTGCAGGCTCACAAAATTCCTGAAAAGTGAACAATTGGCTCCAGCACACTACTGCTAGTATCTAAAAGAGAAGTACTCCACACTTTTCGGTATGAGTCTTGCCTAGTCACTTCTCACCCATCACCACCCTGATTTTCTCCCCAGAAGCTGAACTCTTCAGGAAAATCCGCATCCAGATGAGAGCCCTGGACATGCTCCAGATGGCCTCCTGCCCCATTACCTCCTCCAGTCTCAGGGCTGACCCACGGCTTCGCACAGCCACCCGAACCCAGGAGGAAAAGCTTGGGTTTCTGCAGACTGACTTCGGATTCCAGCCTCGGGTGAATCCTGCTGTCCCTGACTATGAAGGCATTTACAAGGCCTTCCAGAGAAGAGCTGCCAAGAGAAGGGACATCCGAGAGGTGACTCGCAACAAGCCCTTCCTGCTGAGAACTGCCAGCCTGCATCGCACTCAGCGGCCCTGTGATGCTGCAGCCTCTGGAAAGAGGGTGAGTGCCCAGGCAGCTGCAGGAGGCTCAGGGTCTGAGGCCTGAAATCGAAGGAGAGGCCAGGTCTTATTGGAAGGCACTTCTCATGACATTTCTATCATAAAAAAAAACAAAAACAGGAAACAAAAAAACACCCCTTTAGCTGTAAGCAGAACCACAATACCTATAAACTTAAGACCACAAGAATACTTCTTTTCCTTCCCTCTCTCTAGAGCAGCGGTTCTCAACCTGTGGGCCGCAACCCTTTGAGGGGTGAACGACCTTTTCACAGGGGTCGCCTAAGACCATAGGAAAACAAAAAGATATTTACGTGACAATTCATAACAGTAGCAAAATGACAGTTACAGAGTAGCAATGGAAATAATTTTATGGTTGGGGGTCACCACAAACATGAGGAATTGTATTAAGGGGTCGCAGCATTAGGAAGGTTGAGAACCGCTGCTCTAGAGATTGCAGAAATAAGTTCAAGTAGGTCTGGAAAGCAGAGAGTTGGGATCAATTGTTGTGTCCCTATACCAGTTCCAAAGAACTCTTCTCAGTTGATTAAAATCTTTGATTGATAATCCAAGTCTGTCCCAGTTACTAAACTTGAGATCTCATTACCCTTTCCATTAATCCCAGGAAAAAAGATTCTCATTCTGACTAGTCCTTCACTGAAATTGATTTCTAGTTAAGATAGAAACTAATCACCCGTGCTGTCCCACCAATACCAGCCTTCATTTCCTCTAGGACTCTCCACAGCCACTGGCCACACCCCGGCCAAGGAGTCATTCTCTGAGTGGCCTGGCTTCCCTCTCTGCCAACACCCTCCCTGTGCATATCACAGATGCCACCAGGAAGAGGGAATATGCCGTCAGGTGAGTGGTCAGCCTGCAGGAGACTTCTAATGCTCAGGTCTTGACCCAAATGATGGAAACCACCCCTGCTGCTGGGCCTCCTCTCCTGTTATCAGAAGGACCTAAAGGGGTGGAAGGGAATTCTCTGATCAGGACAGGAATACAAGCGGCCCTCCACATTGGTGCTGGAGAACACCTAGCCATCATTCAGCAAATAGTCATGGGTGGCTTACGCTGTGCCAGGCATAATGTTAAGGCTGGAGATGCTTTGTGGAACCTATAGTTTAATACCTAGTCTGACATACCGACAAGCAAAGAAGCAACTACCGTATTTTGTGAGTAGAGCAATGATGCGGGGATACAGGGGACAGTGGGGGCACTAGGTAGCCTGGGGCAGGGGTCTCTTGTAATAGATGTCTAACATGAAACCTGAAGAAAGAGGAATGAGCCAAAGCCTGGAAACAAGGTTCCAGAGTAAAAAACATGGGTGAAGACTCACAGGTGAAAGGGAAAGGAAGCCATTAGGAACAGGAATTCAGAGAAGCATGACGACAGGTGACTGACCCTACCAGAGTTGAAGCGTCCATTGCACATATTTGATTCTCTGAGATTCATCTTAGGGAACAATCAGAAGTCAACTGGGAATCAGGAGGCTCCTTATTTTTAACTCTTTCACTGACCTATCATGGTATTGTTCTCATGGAACCAACAGGAGTCTGAGCTGAAGTAAGCAGAGGACTCACATCTTAGTGCCTCCCTGTGGGGCTCACGGAGGACTAAGTACACAGAAATTGCATTTAGAATCTGAGGGATAGTCCCGTTTTCCTCCAATTTCATTGGGCTACTAAATCAAGGCTAAATGCCTCAATATCCTGAGGTCCCAATAAGCTAGGTCTCATGAACCAGAGGCTGGCCCACCTGTAGAGGATGTCTACACCTACTTCTGAGCAATAGGGTTTGACATATTAGCATATTAAACACTCATGCTCTCTTCTCCTAATCTGTCCATTTGAATGTAAACATCCAAATGCAAGAATCTTGACTTTTTTCTTTTGGTAGAACTCTCCACAGTACCTGGTAGAAGAATACACAAACTAAGTGCTAAAAGTTGACCGCAAATTGTATGTGCATTGGAGGTCCATCTCTAGTTCTCTGTGGAAATGCAGACTGGTATTCCCAAAGGACCAGACACCCTCCAGCCCACTGTTTATAGCACAGTTTATACACCAAGGGCAGAGGCTTGGGAGTCAGATACCCTGGTTCTAATCTTGGCTTTTCCTCTGGCATGCTGGGTAGCTTTGAGCAACTGGGTTACCCGCTCTGAGACTCTATCTCCTTGACTATAAAAAGGGGGCTTAGTTCACAGGACAGTTATGAGGTTTACACAAGTGGATATAAAGCACTTGTGAGCCATCTGCACGTGGTTCAGGGTGGGTAGCTCAGTAAATGGTAGCTATTAGTATTTTGTTTCCAAATAGGCAAGAAGCCTGAATGTTTGGCTATTTAAGAATATTTTAACTCACGTTTTCCAGTTCAATAAATGAACTTCTCCTGGGGTAGAATATCACTGTATCCAGAGTGCAGGGAAGACATCGTGTAGCTGTACATTTAATGTCAGAATCTTCATCTTTCTGAAATGCCAGGGAGGTAAATTACCTACCCCATTCATAGAAACCAACTTTCCAGAGAGGTTACTAATATTGCTTTTAAATATTCCCAAGTTGGTGGTCATCTATATTCCTTTTTTGCCTTCTCCCTTTAGAAGTTCACTTGAAAAGAAGGACAGAGCAGATGAGAGTACTCAGTGGCTGGAGATGCACAAAAAGAAGTGTCAAGCAATGTCTAAGTCCGTGGCCTTGCGTGCAAGAGCCATGGATCCCCATAAAAGCCTGGAGGAGGTGTTCAAAGCAAAGCTGAAAGAAAACCGGTCAGTATCCTCCATGCGTCAAAGGGGTGACTGTCTTGGGATCCAACATATCATTGGCCTTGAAAACAGCAAAATGGAGCTATTAGGGTCAGTTCCCATAATTTTATGTAAATTTTTTTTTTTTTTTTAGCTGAGCCATCCTGCTACCTGTTGGCAGCTCAGCGGCTGCTCAGCTCGGGCTGGACTCGAACCGCTGTTGCTCAGAGCTCAAACTCTTGAGCGAGCTCTTAACCAACTGAGCCACTCGGCCGGCCCTAGTTCCCATAATTTTAGTCACGGGTTTTGCCAGGCAGTTAGGAATTTACAGTGTCCATGGGAGTTATTCTGCTTAACTGGAACTAAGGGTATTCTGGATTGGAAAAAGGCAGAATTCATTTTAAACATCTTGTTAATTCCAGGAATAATGACCGTAAAAGAGCCAAAGAGTATAAGAAAGAATTGGAGGAAATGAAGAAGAGAATACAAATGAGGCCCTATCTCTTCGAACAAGTTACCAAGGTAAAAAGAAACCATCATTCATTTTCTGTCTTGGATGAAAAGGCTTAGTAATTAGGAAACAGTTTAATATCTGAATTAAACATTTCCTTGAGGCTCAGATTCTAAATTGGGCTCATTTTATTACTACCATGTTTCCCCAAAATAAGTCTAAGACTGGACTCCAAAGGCATCTATAAGGGGATATTTCACTTCCTTGAGTGTCTAGCTTTCAGTTTGAATCAGAGTGGGGATTAGATCTCAGGCACATAGTGACAGTTTGCCTGTGTTAGTAAGAACATCTTTAACTTACTAATGTGACGGAAAATCCAGTCTCTTCTGCTGTCTGGAGCCACTGCTCATAGTGCAGAGCAGACCTCTCTCCTCCTGCTGCTGTGGCACATTCATAGGTCTCCATAGGTTGGGATGCTCACAAGCACCCCACAAAGCCCTTTCCAGATTAAGTGCCTTTCAGGCTGGAAGAATCACTTGAAGATGTTCACTAGACTTTTAGGGAAGTCAGACTCCCTAAGGAAGCTCTGGAGTTACTTGAACCACCTTAGAAAGGCCACCGTTCCAGGCAGCATTGGGTTGCATCAGCTTCTATGGACCCCTGTCCTCTCCCGAGTTCCAACACAGAAGTTGGGGTCTCTAGTGACCTAGTTCCAATTGCTGGGCATTATCTCCATGTTCTAGCTAACGCATTATCTAGGCATCTTCTGGGTCCAACTCCGTTCCACCCACATACCTATCACACACTGGACTGTCTCAGATTTACTCAGTAACTTGCACTGTTCAAAATCGCTGTGCTGATCTTTCCTCATGTTAATTTTTTTCAAGCAGGCCCATGCTCAGATCTTTCAACACTCTAGGAAAAATGCAAAGTATATGATTTTGCTTCAAACATTTAAACCAACGAAAAATAACCTTTTTCTTGTCCACATGCAGACCATCTATCCTGTGAAGAGTGTTAACAATGCAGCTTATTTTGTTTTATCTTTGTGTTCCTGATGGTTTGGTTGCTTTTAAATCTTCAGTTTTTAGTTCATCATTTTCATCTGGGTCTCACTTGGACTTCCAAAAATCTAAGTCCTTGCTTCTCAAAGGTGTGGCTCCCTAATCAACAGCTGGCATCTTCTGGGACTGTTAGAAATATAGAATTGCAGGCCCCGTCTGAGACCTACCAAATAAGAATCTGCGTTTTAACAAAATCTTCAGGTAGTTCCTATGCACTTTAAGGCTTGAAAACAAAGCTCTAGTAATTTTCATGCAAATCTGTGTCCACTAACTGGGGGTGGGGTGGGTGTTGTGAGCAGTACTGTAAGGATACAGGTTAAGCAAGTAATTTAGAATTACCAAGTAATTCACAAGACATCTACAGCATATTAATCTCCATTCCACAGGACCTTGCCAGGAAAGAAGCAGAACAACGGTATCAAGACACCCTAAAGCAGGCCGGGCTGGATGAAGACTTTGTGAGGAACAAGGGTCAGGGCACCCCGGCTCTACCCAGGCGGGAGCAGTCAGAAGTCCATGATTATCCCAGGTAATCCAAGATGCTGCTATCATCCTGCAGCTCTCTAAGGTGCCATCCCTAGTAATGCCGCCGGGAGGAAACTTTAGAACAGCCTCTCATATTTTGAGATCACAATCCCGTACTTACAGAATACGAATCCAGAGATCTCCAAGTAACACATTTGAATTTGGAGAGGACAGTAGTGAATAAAACATAACCACAGTATATTTGGTTTAGATTCCTAAAATTTGAAACAGATCATTTTTCCATTCCAGTTCCAATGCCATCAGTCAAAAGTATTTCCACTCCACTTTTGAAGAAAAATCATGTGTTTTTTTACATCCCATAAAAGGATAAAACTGTTGTTCTAGCACTCTTAAGTACTGCATTAGCATCACTTCCTCTACTGAGATCATAAGTCAAAAAGTATAGCATCATTATTCTCAATTTTGTTTTGCTTCTTAAATTCTAATGTTCCCTTCCCCTAATGCCTATCCCCGTTTTCCACCTAGAAATTTCCCTTTACACCACATATAAAATAATGAAAATGTTGACACCATCCTTAAGCTTTACATAATACTTTAATTAAAATTTTTATTTCATGTTTTAATTTATTCTGCAGCACCCATGAAACTACAAAACTCGGCATCAGAAATCCACAGCAGGATTTAGAAGAATCTCTAGAATAGCCTACAAGCCCCAAGAAAGAACTGGAGGAGCTATCTTATGAATTGCTAGGTAATCTCAAATCACTTATTTAATCAGTACACTTAAAAGTACTGCTTTTCAATATTCAGCAGCTAACTTGGGATTGAATCACGACAAAACTTGGGTTTTGAGTCATGGCTACTCTTGGAGAATGGGGGAAAGTAGCAGATAACAGGAAATGGTTCAAGTAAATCAAAGAGAAGCAGCTCAGGGTGGGGGATCAGAGCCGAGTTAAGGGTTCTTGCCTTGTGCCTCATAAACTATAGGTACTTTAAAAAAGTGCACAAGCCCAAATGGCCTACAGGGACTATTCAGGAAACAAATGGGTCAGACGGGCTGGGTGTAAGATAGTAGAAACTGGAGTCTCTGCTAGAATAGTTCCAGAATTGTCAGATCAACTGCATTTTCAACAGAAGCCAGAAATATGCATGTTGGCAACTAATTAAAAATTACTTGAAAATATTATATGAGCAAAACAAAACACCTCAGGGATGACAATTTCATAACTTCTAGTACAGGGTTTTTCAACCTCAGCACTACTGACTTTTTGGACAAGATACGTCTTTGTTGGGTGTAGGGAGAGGGCGCTGTCCTGTACACTGTAGGATGTTTAGCAGCAGTCCCTGCACTCTACTCACTAGATGCTTGGTACACCTCTTCGCAGTTGTGACAACCAAAAATGTCTCTAGGTATTGCCAATGTCCCTGGAGCGGGTTGGGGGTGGGGGCAAAATGTCCCCAGTTGAGAACCACTGCTCTAGTATAAAAGTAAGGCTACAGAAAGAACTGGCATTTTAAGAATACAAGTAATTAACATGAACTCAATCTACATAGCACAGGATGACTATATATGTCATTAACAAATCAAGAACTATAATGTAATTACTTTATTTAAAAAGCAGTTTTTCCCAGTTATATGTTTAGAATGTGCCACTGTGTGTGTGTAAGCATGAGGTTCATTTTAAATAAATTTGAAATTTCTCTGACATCCATGATTTTCTACTAGTACGATCTTTGGAATACTTTTCTTCTCACCAATTATATTCTCTCCCAGTAGCTGTAGACAGGATGATAGCAAGAGTGTCTACTCTAACAGAAACACCCTTCTCATGGTTTTTTTTTTTTTAACTTTCTGGGAAAATTCAAAAGTATCTGTTCTTACTGCCAACTTTATCCAGACTCACACATGGTCCCTGTTGGTGATGACACAGTGATACTCTGATAACTACCATCTGGGTTTGCTAGTTAAGAGATGAAGATGTTCCTGTCATGTTCCCCCAAGACTCCTGAGTTCAGTTTCACCTGCATGGAATCCTAAGAGTAAACCAGTATCTTCTTTTAAAGACTGAACATTCTTAATCTCTTTATGAAAACAAATTTTGTCCAAAACAAGGAGCCAAAGAACTGACTGGGCTGTTCATTTATTTAAAGGGAAAACAACTGAAGCTCTGAATCATGTGATTTTTAACTTAAAAAACAAAAAAACTTTTTCACATGCTACTGTATGTTCCATAAACAAAGAAAACAAAGTGACCAAGTAGAGGTGTGTGGGACAAGATAGTACCTCAGCCTGGGCCAAGGAGGGATTCAAGTAATTTATTTTTTTGCAGCCCAGTGGAGGAGAGTCTTACTCAGGTTGCTAAAGGGAGAATGTCACAACAAAACTGACATCACTCCCTTCTCCAAAGCAACAAGGCATCTTGAAAGCTCAACTTCTTGGTGAAGTTTTATGGTTGGTGGCAGGACTTAGTCCATCCATGTGAAAAGACAGCTGAGTCTGGGATGAAAGCTCTTCAAAGGAAAACCTTCTCTCAACAGTCACACTGAGAAACTTCAGCCAACACATAATCAAACTCACTTCTGGGAGAGGTCCACCCCAAATTTTTGCATTGAGAAGAGAGGTAGGTACCGTTACCCAGCTCACATTCACTGCTTTCTTCTTTGTCTGGATCAGATGGTAGTCTGAAGAGAAGCTCTCCTGCATTCATCTTCTATGCCAGGCAAGATGAACAGAGGAAAAAGTGGGGTCTTGTCATTCACAGATTCATTTTGGTTCTGGCAGATTGTGAGCCATAAGCAACCTGCTCCCACTGTATGCACTCTGGGATCAGACAGAGCTGCTTTTCCAGGAGTCAGCACCCATGCTCATGTCCGTCTTTCAGTTAAATCTCCTTGGTTTAGTAACTGTAAAAGAGTAAAATGAAATCTGGAATAGGCTACCACTGAATAAAAGGAAAAATAAATTCATACTAAGTAAAAGGTTTATGAATGGGAGGAATGTGCTGCAGGGATGAGTCAAGGATATCTAGTTCCAAAGCAAGAGGCATGCGTAAACTGATAGATCTCATTCACACACTGGCCTTGAGACAGCACTCAGACACTTCATAATTAATACTGGCATTTTCACTATGGCAATAAAATACCGAGTCTATAAGCCAAACTGTTGTTTGTGTAGTCACGTATTCACTAGTCAGTGATGGAGGCATCTATATAAGTTACAGGGAAATCAGAAACGGTGGAACAAAAATCTTATGTCAGTGTTAGCCCAAGAACAGATTGCAGGCTCAAGTAGAAGTAAAAGGAACAAGAGGCTATTATTCCCAAAGAGTTCTATATGAGAACTAGAACCCACTCCAAAGAAATCCAGGGATTCCCCGGGCTTAACAGAATACCTTTCCTGTGATGAAGGGAGACAAGCCTGAGAGACTCCAACAGGATGGCAGCTAACACGGACATTCTAAGCTACACTGAAGGCTTCTGTTAAAAGGGAGTGTTGTACAATAACTGATGAAATTGGGTTCCATTTTATTATGAAAAGGAAACGAGACAGGAATAATAGTGAAATTCAGAATAAAATTGGACTTATGAAACCTAATTAGATTAATTCTTGAGCTGGAGATCTATTTACTTGGTGATCTCAGTTTGGATGAAGGTAATTTACATAGAATATGGAATTTAAAGAAATTTAAAATTTAAATAAACCACAGATTTCATTTGATGCTGTGTGGTAGGGATATAAGAATGGTATGATTTTAATCTAGGTCACGATCCAGATGTTTGCACTCAAATTTAGCAATAGCACTTTATGAGAACTGTTATAGAATTTGTAATTTGTTTTCTTTCCTCTTTGTTTTATTTGGGGAACATTCTAACATATAGTCAAGCTAGCTGCCAATCAGTTATACTGGTTCTTGAGTTCAAGAATGTGAACTCAACATGACATGGAACCCCACATGGGATGACCTGTAGTTGGCAGGAGGTCAAAAAGCCTTGGGGTCCCAGTGGGCCTGCACAATGAGTCCTCTGATTCTTAGGAGACCTGGCGATACTGAGAAAAATAGAAATTGTCCAATATGAACCATCTGAATAAGATGTAGTTTTCATATATTTTCAATGATAATTTCTGATACTTGATTTGGTTATTCTCTGATATTCTTTTTTTTTAAAGATTTTTATTGGGGAATTAGGGGAAGGGGAACAGACAAGTTGCTGTCCTTTTGTTCTTCAGTCTAGTTGTGGAGGACGTTGCTTCAGTGGCCCAAGTTGGCACCATCATTGCGCTCTTCCCAGGCGAGGCAGATCAGTCGCCGGCTTCTGGACGGCCGCTCACTCCGGCTGCTGGCCGCTCATGCTGGCTGCTGGCTACACACGGTAGCCCATGGCAACCCACTGCAGCAGGGGCTGCAGCCTACTCTGTCGCAGGTGACTCACAGCAGCCCAGCTCCAAGTTGAGCTGTTGTTCAGCATCTTAGCTGTGGAGGGCAGTGTCACTGGCCCTCATATGTGGGATCCGAACCGGGGCCCTCTGGCATCCCAAGCCAGCTCTTAACCAACGTGCCACTCGGCCGGCCCTCTGGTATTCTTAAAAAGTTTATTTTTAGAGCATATTTACAGGAGTCCAATTAGAAGTGCAACAGTAGATTCTTACAGGTCTGATATATAATGCATGGTGATCGCCAAAAATAGAATTTGGAATGGGCATGTGTTGTTTTAAGGGTTGCAAACAGCCTTCTCCTTCTCTGGCATCCAAGAATCCCTAAGGAATCAACATTCCTCACTCACTGGAGGAATGGTCAGTTAGTACCCAGACCTTGGATGAGGAAGAGGACAGCCTGGAGCCTTGAGGGGCTTGTAGCTTGACAACAATGAAGGTATTGGAGGATGTGATCGGCCTACTTTGAGAAGGAAAAGGAGGGAGTGAGCAGTGGAAATGCCTGTGATAAAAGTAGATAATAATGGTAACAATGAAGGAAACACAAAAGAAGTGAGGCTCAGACCAAGGGTATGTTTATAAATACACAAGGACCCATGAGGAAAAAGTGATAGTGCAGGATTTTTTAGCTATATCTACGTTTAGAACTTTATACTTTGTGTTAATATTTTTCTATTAAGTGTCTGGGTCTTCCATCGTGAAACTAGGTACTTAGGGCCTGTATGCTTTTACTGGCCTCCTTGGGTGAAGGTTGTTTTCTTTTTTTTGTTAGGTGGTCTGTGATATTGTGTCTGCCTGAGGCTGTGAGTGGGCATTACCTGAAGTCAATTCCAAGAGCCATGTGCCTAGGTTCAAGAGAACAAATGCACTATTACTGGACTTTCTGCATACATAAATCTGACCATGTCATACCCCGCTTAACACCGTGCAGTGGCTCCCCATAGTCCCCAGGATAAAATCATGTCCTGTAAGACCCTTCAAGAGAAGGACTAGCTTATCTTTCCTGCTCTCATTTTTCCATTCCATGCCCATCTCTCCATTCCACGTCCCATCATACTCAACACTTTGTGGTCCTATAGTCATGCCCTGCTCCCTCTTACCTTCTGCCTTTGTAACACATTGCTACCTTTATGCCTGTTTTCTTCTAATCCCTTCCACTTGTGCATCAAGATCATTGCTATTCATCCATCAGGTCTCAACTTAAACTCTAAAACTTACTACCTGACTTGCCCCAAGACTAGCACTTACTACACTGTACAAATATTGCTAGCTTATTATTGATCTGTCACCTTTCCCATTCTAACTTCTCTGTACAGCACCACTACAGAGGCACTATTTATATAGTTATGGAGCTATAAAAGGTAGAGGTCCTAACTCTAAGTTCTTTGAGGCAGAGATTATATTTTATTTACTACTGCATAACTAGTACCCAGCACAGTGCCTCATACATATTAAGTACATCATATCTGTTGACTGATTAAGCTTTTATACATCTGGTATTTATTTGTAGTAACTTGGGTTGCTTCAATTTTAATTTGGGTGTGATATAATTATAAACAAAATCCTTATTTGTTAAAGAGGTGTATACTGAAATATTTACAGATGAAATGATATGTCTGTGATTTGCTTTTAAATACTCCACATAAACAAAACAGCAACGACAAAAACTAGAAGGGAAGAGAGAAAATACCATGGTAGAAAGTTAGTTATTCAAGCTGGGTGATAGGTACATGTTGCTCATCATACTATTCTCTCTCTCACTATACTCACTGAAAACTTCCATAATAAAAAATTTAAAATAGATAAATGAAGAGGGGAAAAAATAGATGGAAGTCTCCATAGGTGAGACATGTTCCAAAGCGGTAACCAACAGAAGGTAACTTAGGAAAGAACCAATGGATGTGTGTGTTATGTGCCGCTGAGTCAGCTCCAACTCCTGGCGACCCTATGAATGAGTGGTGTCCAGTGTCCTGTCCTCAGCAGCCCTGCCCAGCTCCTGTGGCCTCATGCCTATGGCTTCTTTTATGGAGTCAATCCACCTCATATCTGGTCTTCCTCTTTTCTTGCTGCCTTCTATTTTCCCCAGCATTGCTGTCTTTTCTAAAGAACCCTGCCTTCTCACGATGTGCCGAAGTAGGACAGCTTCTGTTTTGACATATTTGCCTCCAGCAATGTTTCAGCCTTAATTTGCTTTAGGACCCACCTATTCATCTTTCTGGTGGTCCAGGGTATCCATACAGCTCTCCTCCAACACTATATTTCAAATCAATCAATTTTTTTCCTATCAGCTTTCTTCATTACCCAACGTTTGTATTTGTACATAGTAACTAAGAACATAAGAGTGTGGATGATCTTAGCCTTGGTCTCTAATGACACATCTTCTCTCTTGTTGATCTTTCCAATGGATGCAAATAGCAAAAACTTTCAATATAACATAAGCAATACTTAGACAATTGGTCACAATGGTGAACACCAGGAAAGGTTCTGGCAGAAACATTACATGCATGCCTAGAGGCCTATGATCCTGGATATCCCCAGAAATATTACAAAATAACTGAGAATATTCAATGGTGGGTGCAGAGTCATTTGAACGCTATAATAGCTGATGGTGGTATAAAGGTTATGAAAGGAAGGGGAGGTGCAGCCGAGTGGCGCGTTGGTTAAGAGCTGGCTTGGGACTCCAGAGGGCCCCGGTTCAGATCCCACATATGAGGGCCAATGACACTGCCCTCTACAGCCAAGATGCTGAACAACAGCTCAACCTGGAGCTGGGCTGCTGTGAGTCGCTGGCGACGGCGTAGGCTGCAGCCCCTCACCCAGGAAGAGCGCAATGATGGTGCCAACTTGGGCCAGTGAAGCAACGTCCTCCACAACTAAACTGAAGAACAAAAAGACAGCAACTTGT
>NW_017731399.1:3240274-3247366 GCF_001890085.2 Hipposideros armiger
TGTCCTCAAGTCCAACATGCACAGTCTCCATCCCTGCCCTCTACAGCCAAGATGCTGAACAACAGCTCAACCTGGAGCTGGGCTGCTGTGAGTCGCTGGCGACGGCGTAGGCTGCAGCCCCTGTGGCAGTGGGTTGCTATGGGCTACCGTATGTAGCCAGCAGCCAGCGTGAGCGGCCAGCAGCCACAGTGAGCGGCTGTCCAGAAGCTGGCAACTGATGTGCCTCACCCAGGAAGAGCGCAATGATGGTGCCAACTTGGGCCAGTGAAGCAACGTCCTCCACAACTAAACTGAAGAACAAAAAGACAGCAACTTGTCTATTCCCATCTCCCAATTCCCCAATAAAAAAAATCTTTAAAAAAAGAAAGGAAGGGGGTAAAGATGGGAGAGCACTGTGTAAGATACTATAATACTGAAGTGATCCAGGACACACAGGTTTTGGCAAAAGCTTACACATGTGAAATGAACTCATGATGAAGTCACCTACTCCTATGACAGAAGGCCAATAACTATCCTAAGATTCTAGAAGCCTGATGGTTTTCTGGGTCAGAGCCAAGACCATAAAGTTGTGAGGCCTTAGAATCAACCTAAAATCCATCTTTGATTTAGATGATGGTTCTCATTCAATAAGCTAGTGAACACTTTTACTTTTCTATATGCCTAGTTGGTTCATCCTGGTTCTCTCAGATGTATGATCCTAGCAAAATGAACAATGGTTTTGTTTTGTATTATTTTGTCACTACCTTTTTTGCTCAAGGACCACTTTGTCCCAGAATGTTATTTTCTTTATAAAAGCTGCAAACTCATCTCATAATGAGGCAGAGAACAGTAGGAGCAGATATTCATTGAGGCATGTGTATTCAGAAAATTAAAGCTGAGAGTCTCAGCTATAACTAACCAATCTCCAAATTCAAAAGACCCTAACACTCAGGCTCCTTTCAAAACTGGACTCACGTTTAGCTTACAGGAAGATACTCTACTCAAAGTTTCCAGGAAATTGAAATTGGAGAATTTTTCAGATCCTCTAAGGTAGATTCCCAATCACTTTCCACATTAGTCTACAGGAACAAAGTAAAGGCAAGAGACGGTTTTACCTCCTGTGGGTTTACGGCAGTTAAGACAGAAACCTCATAGGATTGCCTCCCTGACTGCATGGTCACCAAGTGATGTGTCACATCAGGCACTGAAGACAGGGGACGTGGGGATCCTTCAGCAAGCACCTCTGTGAAACAGCAAAAAAACGTTTCAATGAAAAGTGAATTCATAGATATACCTACCTGCATTATCAAACCTCTTACTGAGAACTCTAAAAACTGTTCCCTGAAAAACTGAATCCCACGTTCCTGTATTTCTTCCAAAATAATTCCTATCTTATAATCCTTATCAGTGAATTCGGAAAGTATTACAAAAGGGAGATGGGGAGAAAAGGTAAACAATCTTGATATAGTAGCTGACCATTTTTCAATACACCAATTTAGAGTAATACAGCTTTAGCACTTTTACCTGGGTTAAAACTGTGTGAAACAGGGTAAAAGCTGCTTTGGTAGGCCAATCCGGAAACCAGAGCCAACTCTTAAAGCAGCCACCAATGATACAAATAGCACAGTATGCGCAGGTCAAGAACTTAAATTTAACTTCAAAGTTCCTACTCAGTGACCCTTCCTCCCTTGAGACTTTCTTCTTTAAGGCTGGCAAAAGTATAATAGCTCCATGCAGTTTCTGTGCCTCATGCTTCAGTTAACCACCAGTTACCACTCATGAAACAGAGGAGGCTTATTGTGGAGCGCACTCTGGGCCTTGTTGGTTCCATGTTACAGAAATATGGTCATTTATGCCCCAAACTGAATGAGTAAGAGATGAGTAACTAAAACATAGATCTCAAACTTATTAAATGTTTACCAGCGGGATCACCATGAAGATCTTCTGGAAATAGTTTATACATAAACCACTTAGTCCTCAAATATATTAAAAGTTTCTTCTAGGGGCTTTTTAGCTTATTCTGCTCTTCTGAATTACGCCACATAATTTAACGTTTGCTTATATACTTCTTCTATTCACTCAATGTTGTTTCCCATATGTAAGTTTTGGCTTCTCAACTAATTTTGAGGTCCCTGTCTTCTACTTTTATCTTTCCCATGGTGCCAGGCACAGAGTAGGCACTGAACAAATGCATGCTGACCTCACCTGTTAAGTTTTTCAGAGAAGAGGGCCTGGCCTGTGTAACTTGGGTGAAATTTCTATACCAGAGAGGAGCAACTGTTTCCTAGAGAGCCCTTTATTTTCTCCAGAAGATATGGCTTTTGAAGGTATGGAGAAATTGCTTTATATCTCCTCTGTAAAACCTGGTTATGTTCTGTTTAAATGTTTTAAAAGTTAAGTTCTTCCATAACTGCAACAGGAAAGATAAAAATAGTTGGGCTAGGATGCTAGGATTACTCTTTAAAATTTTTCTCTTTATTCTTTTGTTACATCATTTTTTCAATGAATTTTTTTTTCCCATAAATTCACTTATCCACTCCAGAAGACAAAGAACACAAAGGCTACTCATTCATACCACAGCTACTCACAAGAAATGAAATTAATTAAAACCTCCATTTTGGAGACAACCCGATTCCTTACTCCCTAGCTGTAGCCCATTTCCCCCAAATAAAGGAGAGGTGAAATTCTTACCATCATCAACTCCTAGGATAGAATTGGTATTTGGTAGGTTCAAGGACTCTCCGTCAAGGCTGGACTGGGAATTCATAGACACCAGGTTTTTACTGGGTACTGAAGCCTCTTCAAGCAAACTACTGCCCATTAGTGGCTCAGCTGCACAAAGAACAGGATGTGAGAGACATACAGACATACAGACATCAAGGCTGTGCCTGGTCCCCATTTTCTTTCAGAACTAGACGTTAACCTGTATCTTGGATACCACCTCCTGTTTCACCTACTTTTAGGAAGCAAGGATAAGCCTAGAAGGGAAGGGTTGAACCTCTTGGATAAACATCTTTGCTTGTGATCAGCATCCGGATAATTAGCACATGAAATGGGATGGGTAGATCCTTAAAAAGGAGTATTTGGAGTGAAATAATTGACTAAGGAAAGACATAGAAAAGGAATAATAAAAAGTTATCAAATTTGAGTTAGAGTAAAAAGGAAATCATGATTGATAAGTACAAAATGCCTAAACTCTAGTCACACAGAAATCTTTATCACAGTGATGCTCAAATGCTGGTTCATGGATCAACACTAGTTACCATCAAACTCATAGGGGAACTTTTAAAACTACAAATTCTGGGATCTTACTCCTAAATAATCTCATTTATCAGGTCTGTTTTGTTTGAGGGGGAGAGTGGACAAGCAATATGAATACACGTGTTTTAAAAACTTACAGATGATTTTACTTGTACAGCTACATTTCAAAACCACTAGCCTATCAAATAAGACCAGGTCTCTACCCAAAACAGATTCATCAAATTTCCTGATAACCAGGCAGGCCAGTTATTTGGCTTTTTGAACCCAGAAAATACAGCCCTCCACGATAGCCTCTCTCCTCACCAGTTTGCTCCTGCTCTTGACTCCTAGCAGCTCCCATCTGCAAGTGATGCTTTCTCATGTGCACATTCCTGCTCCCACTTTGAGAGAAGGTCTTCCCACAGACTTGACACTGATGAGGTTTCTCTCCTGAAACAGGGACCAGGTTAAGACAGGGGAGACAAATGACGAGGTACATTTCTGACAGCAAGAGAATGAACTCCAGGACTAGATGGAGAAGCCCAGAGAGTGTTAAACTAAACCTAAGGACCTGCTATTTCTCACACTCTGCACCTCCCCCCAGCCTTTCAACCTTCAGTACACAGGTCAAAGGCAGGAAAAGTGCACCAGGAAGGCTTAGCATGCTTAGTGTTCCCAGCCCCCAGTCCTTTCCAGACCTACACTACTGCTGCCTTCACAAAACCACATCTTTCGTATAAGACCGTGGAAGCCAAACACAATATTTACTTCCCTTTTCAGACAGAGCCTTCCATGGATCTTTAGGAGATGTACCATCTTCCAGGATTCCAACCCTGGGTCCATAATATCCTCTTATCCTATTTCCTGCCACCATTCTCACAGCCTTCAGCATTCACACTGGTGGGTCTTCTACACAATGATCTGAAGTGTCCTCAAGTCCAACATGCACAGTCTCCATCCCACCTACCCAGACAACCACACTTACAGCAGGCGTCAAAAATTCTACAGGGCACTAGTAGTAACTAACCAAAGTAAGTGAAATGGCCAGAACATTTTCAGAAAAGGCAAATCTACAGAAACAGAAAACTTACAGGTGGTTGCCTGGATCTGGGGATAGGAGCAAGAACTGACAGCAAAAGGTGCGCAAAGGAACTTTTTGGCGCGATGGAAGTGTTCTAAAATTGGATTATGGTGATGACTGTACAATTCTGTATATTTCCTAAAAATCACCGATTTGTACATTGACAATGGGTGACTTTTAAGATATATGCATTATACATCAAAAAAGCTGTTAATGGGGAAGAGGGGTTGTTACTTTGTGAGGGGTGAAAAGGATAACTATTGCATTCTGTACACCTGAAACTAACAATAAAATTAAAAAAAAAAAAGGCTGTTAAAAAATAACAGCAATGCACTGAAATACGGAGACCAGTGTGGACAAAGCTAAATGAGAAAAATGAGTCATAAGAGATGAGATTTGGCAGCAAGGTGGGGAATACAGTGAAAATACAGAAACCTATGAATTCAAACTAATACTAATGAGAGAGAAAAAGCAATGAAAATGTCACTTATCTGAAACTACTAGAAGAAACCACAGTACCAATTTCTTACTCTAAAAACTCACAAGAAAAGAATTATACATTAATCCTGTCTTTCCTGTACAAATTACCAAATAGCTCTAGTTGACAGAGAAGAAATGCATTGTACAGAAAAATTCCAGCTAATAAATGTGAATGGAATAATAGAATTAGAAAAACCACCATTTTACGATCCTAAGGAAATAATGGATTCGGGCATCATTCAGAGATGAAACCATAATGCGATCGTTTGCTAGGGAGCTTTACAATGTGAGGATCAGCCTGTTACCATCTGAACCCACTGATCAATTCTGACAACCAAGCACTGAGTCTCTATTGATGCAACACAAAATGAAGCACATCGAATCACCTGTAACATATCCTTGATCCTTTACAGAATTTAGGGCTTACTTCCATTTATAGGAAATATAGGGAAACACGTTAAATGACGTAAAAGCAAACCAATAAATCCAGAATGTGGGACATTCTACAGGACCTGTCCGTCTCTGTTGTGTAACAAGTCTGTGGCATGAAAAAAAAGTGAGTGTAGACAGGTCTCGATTCAAGGAGACTTACTAACCAAGTGCAGGAATGGACCTTGCTGGATCCTAATTTAAACTAACCCACTTTAAAAGACATTTTTGAGAAATGGAAAAAACGAAGCACGGCCTGGGTATGAAATAAAACCAAGGAATTACTGTTAATTTTGATAGGTTAAGACACTAGCATTGTTGTTATATAAGAAAATGTTTATTTTCTCTACTTTTATGTATTTTTGACAAAATTTTATGTAATGGTATAAAGTACAATTAAAAAAAAAACACTCTATAAGCCAAGCAAAACATATCTAACCTGCAGGCTATCGGTTTGCCACCTCTGCTTAGAACTTGTCATATGAAAAACTGTTCCACCTCTAGGATCTCAACTGTGAAATTCATATCCCTGATTGATGACACCTCTCCAACTCCCTTGCACCCACTGAACTGCTTTGCTGTCACAACTTCTAGTTCCTTCTCTCCCACACCTCTTGTTCTGGTTTCCCTTTGCTTCCCATGGCTAGCCATTTGAACCTGATTCCACCCTAGAATCTCGCCACTCTTGAGTTCTCTTCTGTCTTGGTAAGTCTCTGCTCTGAATTAACCTCCATCGCCCATATCTGATATAACTTACAAGGCACCCAGCATAGTGCCAAATAAATTTGCTGATCTCCTCAGAAAAATATCTAGGTTAGAAAGCAGTTCAATGGCTCAGCTGAAAATAATAACAATTAGATTTTTCCCCTTTGATATATGACCCTTTGAATACAATTATCAAGGGCTTTGATTTCTGATTCTGTCATGATAAAGAGGAAGCTTTATGGTGAACAGTTTGTTTCTTTCTAGATTTCTTTCTTTATAGCACTCCTTCACCCTTTTACCCTTTTGGCTCTCCACCTTCCCTAAAATCTATGAATGTCACAGGTTCTAGTACCTGAGTGAACCACCAAATGTTTTCGGAGGCTAGAATACTCAGCAAAGGAACGGCCACATCCTTGGGCTTCACAAAGGAAAGGCTTCTCTCCTAGAAACAGAAAATGAGATAATGACTGAGTCTCCTGATGAATTGACTACCTATCACTCTCTTTTCCCATCAACCTTATTCTGTTTCCAATGATTTACTCAATCTCTTGAATTCATGCTAATAATTTCAACTGAGCTATTTAGTAAATGCCACCTCTCAATGCTCTCCTAGGATACAGCCCACCAGACAACACTGCCCTTGTCTCTAGGAGTGGCTGCCTTTGAGCATCATACTTCCTTCTCTCTCCTGGCTCAAGAGCTGACCCCCCCCACTGTACTGACCTACCAACTTCAGTGAGCCCATCCCCTGAGGATGGCAAGATTAATAGTGCATATGCTGCCAAGATTTTTACCTTATATCAATTCTCTGTAAGAATAAGTTTCTACTTCCATTTAAAAATAGCTTTTTAAAGGTTATAATATAAATATTATACAGTCCTATTTTATAAAGCAAACAAATAAAAATGTATTTAGTATTTTTACAGGTACACAGAAAAATCTGTAACAATATGTTAAAAGTAGGTATCCTAGGGCCGGCCAAGTGGCTCAGTTGGTTAAAAGCTCGCTCAAGAGTGCGAGCTCTGAGCAACAGCGGTTTGAGTCCCGGCCCGAGCTGAGCTGCTGCTGAGCTGCCAACAGGTGGCAGGATGGCTCAGCTATAAAAAAAAAAAAAAGTAGGTATCCTAATAGTGGTATTACGGATTATTTATTTTCTTCCTTGTGTTTTTCTGTAATGT
>NW_017731399.1:3251076-3254850 GCF_001890085.2 Hipposideros armiger
AAAAAAAAAAAAAAATCCCATGAGCAACAAGACCTGAAAATGCTCTTTGCTAGAGAGGACAAGTCAAGGCTTCTATTGAGATTCTCAGGGCAGATGGTAAATCCCAAACCTGGATATATCCAGACTCACCTGAAGTTTGTTAAAACTGCAGATGCCCAAGCCCTTCCTAAAATACTGATTTTATAGGTTTAGGGTAAAGCCCAAGCTTATTATTTTTTTAAAGTTCTTTAAGAGATTATGTTTATAATAAGATTTGAGAACTCTTGCTCTAAGACATTTAAGTGCCAAATGTCTTATTAAATATTTGTCAAAAAAGAGGTAAATGAGACAATGCAGATCTTTCTATTAAAGAACAGAATATATATATATATCTTAACCACAAATGAGCTAGAGCCTCTGATTTACTTTGCCAATGGGGGGAAAGGGGTATAGGGGGTGGGGAGGGAAGTTCCTTTCAAAGCATCAATGTTCTTTAGCTCTAAGTATGGAATTTCAGATTTGCTCACCGATGAGTTTTGAGGTGATACTTGAAGTGAGCTGGCCACACGAATGTCCGGTCACAGCCTTCAACTGTACACTTGAGCTTCTTTTCCACTTGAGGAAGGGGCCCAGAATCTTTGGGTTGCCCATCTCCAGAACCAAGGTGGGTGTTTTCTCCTGTAAGAGAGTCCCATATTGTAATCCAGGAAAGCACCCTGTTCAGATACTTTGGTTCAAACAAAAAAGCTCCTATATTTTACTTCTTGTGATCAATTATCAGATATCTATCTTCATCTTCCCCAGCTCTCTTTGTATCCATTTAACAAAAGAAGTGAGTGTGCACTACATTCCCACACCCTAACTACAGAGAACTACCAAATCCATAATGCTTTGTTTCACAAGACTGGGCCTCTTTGGCAAATGTAAGAAATGTCCAAAATGGTTTCATATCAAAAAGCAGAGTTAAACCTGTTTTGCATCACACAGATTAGTGGGGAGGCAGGTATACCAACACTCAGAGTAGAGTGCTACAGAAGATGACCTAAAGTTCTAGGTAACAAAGACTTGTATTTTAAGGTGGAGCAGCCATTCTGGCTTAGTTATGGGCTTACAGTAGTATGTCATTTCTTTTGTAGATGGCCGTTCTTAGATTTCTATATTCTGAAGTCAATTTGGCTGTTTACGCCATTCTAGAGACTAAGAATCACCTTCCAATTTCCTATACCACCCCTCTTCAGTTATAAAAGATTTAAAGAATGCAAAAACTCAGCTGATTTTAAATTTTCTAACGGCATTTTTAAAAGTGAGGGATAATATCTACTGAAGTTTGCTGTTCAATAGAATAAAAGGAGGGGAGGAGAGGAGGCCACAGTGGTGTTCCTTTTATTTTTTTCAGACATAGTTGGAAATCAATAGAAGAAAACATTCACTTAACTCTGCTATAGGCATACAGAGTCTATCTTACCACTATACATACCTTAGGAATAAGATATGTATTTCTAGACCAGTTGTTTGTGTTTTTTTTTTAGCTGAGCCATCCTGCCACCTGTTGGCAGCTCAGCTCGAGCTGGGCATCGAACCGCTGTTTCTCAGAGCTCACACTCTTGTGTGAGCTCTTAACCAACTGAGCCATTCGGCCGGCCCTAAGATTTGTATTTCTAAATTTACCTCTCAAAAGCCAAGAGTTGGATATATATGTTGTACCCACTCCCTGGAACCGGACCACTGATCAAAGCAGTTTCTGTCCTGTCCATTAATCTTATTCCTTTCCTGCCCTACATTCTCCTTGTTGTACTTCACCAAATGACAGTCATAAAACGAATTGCTCCAAGGTCAAAGTAAAATCTAAGATGCCTTCTGCTAGTTTATATTAACTTTTTCTTTTTAAATATGGTCCCACAGTTGGTTTTTTTTGCTTGTACATAGGTAAACAGCACACACTGTAAAGGAAATTTCCCAACTCCAAATTCCAGCTAATTAATTTCTAATGAAACATCTGTAGAAACCCTTCAGTAATCCAGGGATTAAACCTGTGACAGTGGGGCTTTGTGCATTCAATGTTGTAGATACAATGAGAACACTGCTATAATCATGAAACAAGAAAATCCCTCAGAAAAGAGTCGCACTGTACTTGAGTCCTTATAAAACCACTCACTTAAAGGAGTGCTCCCTCAATTACTTTGCTTTTGAAAAAAAAAAACAAAACACCATTTGCAGAAGACACATTAACTTAAAATGACTTCCACCTAATGATAGTTTTGGGTATTTAGAGGTGATCTGATGAACTAGTTAAAAAAAAAAAAAGAGACAAAGCAATTCGACACCTCATATTGCACAAGTTGAATAACAACTGTAAATATTTTAAAGATCCTACAGTTACATGAGTCTTTGCATTTGGGATAAAATTTCCAGTGAGGGTATCATATATAGCAGGGATCAGTAAACTTTTTCTACAAAGGACCAGATAGTAAATATTTTTGGCTTTGAGGGTTATATGGTCTGTCACAATTATTGAACTCTGCCATGGTAGCTGCTATACACAACTTGTAACTAATGGACATGCTTGTGTCCCATTAAACCTTTATTTACAAACACATATGGGTATTTGGCCCATTGACCTTTGCCTACCCCTGACATAAGCATCAAGTACAAAATTAATATATTTCTGTGTCTCAGTCAACTTAGATGGACGTGGATGTGCTTCGATAAACCGTGCTAGACGACTTACCAAGTGGCTTCAGTAATGACAAAAACATTTGTTTAAATGCATTAAAATATTGAATAAAGTCATTTCATTACATGTTAGTGGGTAAAAAGCAACATTAAATTAACATATTTAATGATTTAAAATGTGTGCGTAACTACAATAATAAAATTTTCAAATAGAAATTTACAATGTTTAATTTTATCTACATGCCTAAAAATTTATGTATCTAAGCCCCCAAAAAGAGCTTTTAGGGAATCATTTCATTAAGAAAATGGAAAATTATCACATATTTGGACTCACCTCATATTCAAGCATATCAAGTAGTTGTTAGGTAGCAAAATAGCATATTTTGAGACTAATAAAAACATCCACACAATGCTCTTCTGCTTATAAAGCATTTCCCAGATAGAATCTTATTTAATCTCTATAACAATTCAATCAGGTAAGTTACCTGATCTCTATGTTCTGAATATGAAAAAACTGAAGCCAAGGGAGGTTAAATTCCCCAGACAGGGTGCCAGTAAATGATGATACCAGGTCTGGACCTCAGGCCCCCAGAATCCAAATCCCAAGTTGCCTCCCTACACTACTTCCACAATGAAATGTGGAGATGCTGAAGGCTTCAGGACCCAGAGATTAGCAAAAGTATCTCAGGAAAAATTTGAACTTCAGAGCTTCCCCAAAATGGTAACGTAAGTCATTCTAAGTAATACTATGGTAATCACAAGCAGAACTTATTTTGAAAACTAACAGAAGTTTGGAGTTCTCTATGCAGAAAAGATTTAGGTTAATCTCCTAAAACATGAATATTCTGACATTTTCTCAGGGATCCTTGAGCTCTGTATGAGAAATTTTTAAATTTTTAACTTTTGTTTGCATGCTAATCAAAAAATAATCATAAGCATATTCTAGGTTGTCTGCATGAGCTCCAAACAGCTATGTACTTAACGTAAGATTTCAGGGCTTAAGCTTGGTTTGTGATGACAGTGTTGTACCTTACCTTAATAATTTGTTGTATTACCTTAATTGTCACAGATAACTGAGAAAACACAGAGGCAAAATGAATTGTGGCATGCTACACAGGCAAA
>NW_017731399.1:3261134-3264852 GCF_001890085.2 Hipposideros armiger
TGTTTTTCTGTAATGTTTTTCTGCAATATTACTTTGTTATTTTAAAAATCAAAGACACGTGATAAGAACTGAGTAAGGCTTGTAGACTGACAGTGCTGTTAACGTTCTGGTTTTGATACTGCATTACGGCTACATAAGACGTTGCTTTCTGGGGAGGCTGGGTGAAGCACACACAGAACTCCTCGTACTATTTTTTTGCAACTTCCCGTAAGTCTATAGTTATTTCTAAATAAAATGTGAAAAAAATCAAATGCAGTCTCTATCCTCTAAGACTAGTGTGAGAAAGATAAATGTATTTATAAATAACTTTAATATAAATTCTTGGTACAAAAAAGGGCTATAAGCATTTAGAAAGGTGAGGAATTTTGATTGTTATAATTTATTTTTAAAGAAGCGGAATTTAAGCTGGTCTCAAAAGATAACAAGGATGGAAGGGAATTTCAGGCATAAGGAATAGTATAAGCAAAGCCTTGAAACTGAGACTGCCCAGGGCAAGTTCACAAAATGCCAAGTGCGAAGTAATAAGAAATATATATATTGGTCTTGTCCCTGGTTCTTGACATAGAGCTCCTAAAATCCTTATAAATAAGGGTGTTAGGAGCAGCTTTAGATCCTGGTTTCTGACACAGAGTTCTTAGATCCCTTGGAATTTCCTAGGTGACAGCAATGTCTTTTGTTCAAATGAGATGACTCTTCCGTGGGCTCCCGGATGAGAACTGGTCACCAGAAAGATCAAGCCATGATTGGAAGCTTGGGATTTTCAGCCCCACCCCCCATTCTCCAGAGAGGGGAGAGGGACTGGAAGGGGTTGTGATCAATCACGCCCGTGATGAAACCTCCATAAAAATCCCCAAAAGTACATGGTTGAGAGAGCTTCTGCGTTGGTAAACACATGGAGGTGCTGGGAAGGTGACATACCCCCCAACGCCATGGGGTCAGAACTTCCTGTGCTTAGGACCCTTTCAGGCCCCACCCCCATTTTTCTCTTTGTCTGGCTGTTCATCTGTATCCTTTTATCATATCCTTTACTATATAATAAACTGATAAACGTAAATGTTTCCCTGAGTTCTGTGAGCTGTTCTCACAAATAATCAAACCCTAAGGGGTAGGGGCAGGAATCATGAAAACCTCCAATTTGTAGCCAAACTGGAGAGAAGTTGTGGTAACCTGGGACCGACTACTTGCAATTGACATCTGAAATGGGGTGGGGGCAGTGCTCTGGGCCTGAGCCCTTAACCTGTGGGATCTGACACTTTTTCTCCAGGTAGAAAGTGTCAGAACTGAGTGAAATTGTAGGACATCCAGCTGGTGTGAGGGAATTATTTAGTGTGAATAACCCCACACATTTGGTGTCAGAGTGTAAAATTCTACTCAGCAAGTAAGGCTGGCATGGTGACAACACAGGAGCTGGGCCTTGAAGGAAGCAGCACTGCTCTAGATCATTCTGTTCTTTCAGACTGTACCACACAGTTTAATGTTTAGGACATTCCAGTGATTTGTAACTTTTTAAAAAGTTAAAAGTTGTAAGGTGTATACTTACACCTACCCCAGAATACTAGGCACTCAAAAGGTTGAATGAATGAACAATAATATATTCATATATATGACAGAATAAATGTTAGAAAAACTAAAAATTCTAGTAATAAATAAGGTTGAATGTTTAACAAGAAGAACTAAAGAACCTTAGAAAAAGAGGATTTAGAAAGCAATGCATCAGAATCTAGTATAGGAATCTCTGCATCAAGCTGGCTAGGTGATACGGCCTCCCTATCTGGAAATTGAGCTAAAGGACACGGAGAAGAGGAGGTTTGAAAGACAATGCTGCATGATGGTTAAGAGCATGAGTCACTTAACCCTGGATTCACACCCTCCAACTACAACTATCAGTATGGGGAAGATATTTAACCTCTCCAAGAATCAGTTTTTTATCTATAAAATGAACATAATATAATCTCAAAAGATTGAGGATTAAATGATAATAAAATTTAAATATTCAGCAAAATGCCTGGCACATAGTAACCCTCATGGAAAGCCACTAAAATTGGCAGCTCTGTCATTTCCTAGCTGCATAATGTTGGGCAAGTTACTTTACTCTCTAATCTTCTGTTTCTTCATTAATAAAGATAGTATCTAGTGCATAAAGTTACTTTGAGAATTAAATAAGATAGTATATATGTGCTTGGTACATATTAAATTGCCTCAATAAATGCTAAATTTTATTATTATATTAATTACTCAGACTCAGATCTGTGAGGCATCCAGGAGAAGTGATTAAACTAAGGCCTGAGGCTGCAGTGAGAGCACACTGAGTGAAATGAAAGAAGCCTGAAATTCTGAAATTGGTGAACTATTAGGAGATTAACAAGAGAGAGCTAGTAAGTGTTAGGATAAAGAGAAAATCAGGTCATACTCTGATGTAAAAGAAAGCATTTTAAGAACATGTTTGGTGTTACCAAATGCTACAAAGATGACGAGCAGCACAGGATGAAAAGGTCACTGAATTTTAACAATAAGGCGCAGTGCACTCTACTTCTTCCTTATCTATTCAGTTAGATGTTTGTCTTGTTCTCTTATTTAAATTGCTTTCTTGAAGCAAACATAGTTTACTCTTCTCAAGAAAGAGCTGAGAACAGATTCTGCCCTAAAACATAGCCAGTGGTAATGTCAATCTAGAGGGAATCACACCTGGAACAAATGTGGCCTAGTTTTTAAATTCACTTTAATTGTACCTGCTGTCATTTTAGCAATGCAAGAATGACCAAAGAAGAGGCAAAGAAAGTGGCAAGAAAGTAAGGAAGAATAGTTACATGTCCTAAGATAGTGGTCTGAGTTCAGTGATCAAACGCTGACAAGAGGCTTAGCACATGCCAGGCCAAGTGAAAGTCACCCTCAGACTCTCAGACTAAGAGTCAGGGTATCTTTATTTTGCTCCTATTTAATACTAATGTGTTGTTTGACCCAGGAAATTGTTTCTCATGTTGTGAGGTTCTAAAAAGAAAGCAAACTCCTCAAAGTCAGGGATTATATCTTAGCTTTTGTATGTTCCCCCACCTTACTCCATTCAGTGCCTAGCATGGGCTCTGTATGATTTAATGTTACAGCTGTGTAACATTAAAAGATATTTGGAAAGACTTAGTATGTTCATATATCACCACATTATTGTTATCAGAGGTCTTAGATCCCTCTCTACACTTTAGGCTCCTAGACACAGAAATTAACACTGTGCGTTCCTCACACACTGTTGAGAGCTCAATAAAATGTTACTGAATGAACTAAGAGTACCATGAGGCATTTGAAAAAAAGAAATTCCATCTTCAGAGTTCTAGCAAACACCCTAGACCTTCATTTCTATTTTCACTTCAGAGCCTTTCCTAAGGCTAGGCAAGCAAGCACTGTGCCAAACGGACTGCCCATGGGAAGACTGGGGTTGCACACACCTGTGTGGATGCGCAGGTGGTTCTTCAGATTTCCAGCTGTGGTGAACTGCTTCCCACAGCTGGACTCGGGACACATAAAGGGCTTCTCCCCATTGTGGGTCCTCATGTGCACCTTCAGCCTCTGCAGCACATAGAAACTTTTTCCACAACCTTCTGCAGGGCAGATGAAGGAGCGGTCATTTCTGGAAAAAAAAAAAAAATCCCATGAGCAACAAGACCTGAAAATGCTCTTTGCTAGAGAGGACAAGTCAAGGCTTCTATTGAGATTCTCAGGGCAGATG
>NW_017731399.1:3268507-3287905 GCF_001890085.2 Hipposideros armiger
ACCTTACCTTAATAATTTGTTGTATTACCTTAATTGTCACAGATAACTGAGAAAACACAGAGGCAAAATGAATTGTGGCATGCTACACAGGCAAAGGGTTTGCAGTGCTCTGAATACATCCATGGTCCTCAAGCTTTAACATGCATCAGAACCACCAAGAAGACTTCCTAAAAGATTGCAAGTTTCTGATTCAGTAGCTGGGGCCTGAGAATACGCATTTCTTAGTTCCCAGGTCATGCTGATGATCCAAGGACCACACTTGGGAAATTACTGGATAGAGAAAAGGGCAGAGTTAAGTAGTACAGACATGCTGAACTCGAAATAAATAGTACTACAGCCCTCATGGCTAATTGCTAAATTGCCATGAACAACAATTTAGCTTCTACAAAACATCATCTATCATACTGACTTAATTTTATTTTCATTGGTTTTGTAGTTTTATTTCTATTAGTTGATGCAAGTGTTTTCATAATGGTGTAAAAGTTCTAAGTGTAAGGAACATTACAATAAAAACAATTCAGCATCTGTGAAATTTTGTTTCCTTTAAAGGGGGCTCTGTACATTATTTAAAGCTGAGAATTGAGACTACTAGTTGATTCTTCACACAAAGGTGGCATGGCTGAGTTATTTTATAGAAAATAAGACAATTTACATATTTCTAGCCTTCTGCTCTCACCAATAAAATAACTTGGATTATATACAACTCAAAGTATAGCCACTGCCTTGCATTATCAAAATCTCTGCATAGAAGACTGGAAAAGGCCACAGGGGTCTCACCATTGCTGCTGGTTTTTGCATTCTTTGCCAGTTGTGCACGAGTGGCAGCAATCAAACTGTCATGGGCCAACTCCTGAACCCGCAGGAACCATGGAATGCTACTGTCTGTGCTCTCACTAGAGAGGAAATCATTCCCTGAATCCTCTGCCTCATCTTGTACAAATACTAAGTGTTCGGCTGAAGAGCCCAGACCTGGAAGAAACAAGAGGATATATGAAAGTTAGCCATCAAGTAGTCCTTTGATTGGCCCTGGCTCAGAAACCCTCGGTGTCCGGAATCAGCTATTCCAGATCTTCACCTCTCACCTCAAGCATAGGTTCTCATATATAACAAGATGAGGTTATCATCTTGCCACTCTCAGCCTACAGGCTCGTCTTTATCTTACCTCCTCCTGTTTCAGAGGCAAAGCCGTCCTTCCTCGAAACCAGGCTAAACTTCACCTCTAATATCCCAATCCTATCCTTTAGTTATCCCCTCCTGTCTCCTTCAGTTGTCTCCTGTCTCCCATCTGCAACCCATTCCACTCTACTGGCCAGCTTAGTCTCCCTTACAGCCTTTCAATCTGTCCAAGCTCAACTATCTCCTATCTTTCTTTTTTCACAAAAGAACACCACAAGTACTTCTCTAGCTATCACCTTCTCCTTCAAAGTCAATTTTCTTGAACAAGTCTAACTTCTAACTTGCATATCCACTTTCTCAGCTGTCATCCACTCCCCATCTCTTTAACTCCAGCCTCCATCCAACTCTAGTACCGCAATAACAATTGCTCTTGCTAAGTAGGGTCACCAGACATATACTTCCCAGTTCCCATCTCACTAGCCCAGCCTAAAGTATTTGGCATGATTTAGTACCCACTCTTCTTTCAAACATTTTCCTCCCTTGGCTTCCCCGACACGACTCTCATTCCGTTTTCTCTATCCCTCTCTAGCAACTCCTTCTTGTTCTTCTGTTACCCTCGTAAAAAATTTTTTCAGGGTCCCAGATTTGCCTAATTTTCTGTTTATGCTCCAGGTTACTCCTGAATCAAAGAATCCACGCTCACTGTTTCATACATTTGCTGGACGCTGATAAGCACCAAAACTACTTATTTCACAACAGACCTCTCTAGAACTCTAGATTTCTGTTTCTAACTTTAAGGGACACCTCTTCTGGAATGTCCCTCCCCTATCTCAACATCAACAGGCAAAAACCGGAAGTAATCATCCACCCTCCAGCCCTATTCTTCCTGTGTTCACTAGCTAGGTAAAAGGCACCACCTACCTAATTTCTCAAACAAGCAGCTTTTGAGTCATCCTAGAGTCCGCCCTCTCTCTCCCCATAATGAATTGATCACCAGTCTATACCAATTCTCCAAAATAATAAAACCCCTTTCCATTTTAATACGACTGAGTTAAATATGTCCCACCCCAATTTTTTCTTAAGCATGAGCAGAGTTCAGAAAAGGATTAAAAAAAAAAATACCTGCTCTTGTTAGGTTAAGAAGAATAAAAGAAGTGCTATCACTTGGTTGTAGATCTTGCAACAAGCTAGGAGACTCTGGAGTGGATAAAAACTCTGGGGACTTCTGTACAGTCTGAGCCCTCGTCTCCTCTCCGTCTGGGCCCACATTCACTTGAAGGCTTCTCAACACAGCTGAGGAAGGAACCTCCTTGGAGGAGTTAGTGTGATTTGCAGTATCATCTAGTAAAGGGAAAATACCACAGCTTTATGTAGTACTTATCTCCAAGGAGCCCACCACTTTGATGTAGCACCTAATACCCTTGTAATATCCCTTAATATCTCATACCCTTACAGGGGCAGATAGCATTTTCATTTTACAAATACAAAATTTGCCTCAGAAAAGAACAGAGAGATAGCTTTAAGTTCTAAAGGGAGTCAGCCAAAAAGTGAGGGACAGACTCATCTGACACTTGGCAGTAACTAATAACCAACCATCCACAATTGGACTTATAGACCCTTGTCCTTTTGAGGCCAGAAATCAGTACTTTTCCCTTGAAAAATATGGTTATGCCATGAATACTAATTTAAAAGCAGAACCTAGCTGAGCAGCTGCTGAGCTGCCAACAGGTGGCAGGATGGCTCAGCTAAAAAAAAATAAATAAATAAATAAATAAAATAAAAAAATAAAAAAAATAAAAGCAGAACCTAAATTTAAAATAGTTTTCCTTGGGGAGAGATCCCTTCCTTTAATTTATGTAACATGTATATGACAGTTCTTGTGAGTCGGGGGGTGGGGTGGGGGGAACCAGCCTGAGAAATAACTGAAATTTTATAGAATCATGAATATGTTTCATTATCACTCTGGGTTTACACTAGGTGTAAAGAAATAATCGGAAGACTTTCTAGAATTTTATTCTAAGGGAGGGAATGAATTACAAAGGTTTTGGTTGCAATAAAATGAGGAATTACACTACAGTGCTGAAGCATCCAATGTTTTCAGGGGTTTTATTCATCTTTATCAAGGGCAGCAGAAGGCTTTATAACAAATAAGTTGTCACCAACAGGTTAATGTTGACCCTCCCCCAATTTAACATTAATATTTCAAATTTTAAAAGGATCAGAAAATAAAGAATTCATTGCATCCAAAAATAATGTTCTCCTTGCTACCAGTCAAGTGATAGGATCACCCTCTTCCCATCTAAAGCTAATCTCACTACCTGTACTCAGCAATCTACTTCATTCTACCTATCCTGAAGCCTCCTCACCAATTATCCACTCTTTCTGCCTGCTGCTTCCCTAATTGGCTCTTTCCTCTTAGCATAAAACCACCCTTACATATTCCAAATCTTAGAATTCTTCCACCTACTTACATCTTTCCCTCCCATAGCAGAAGAATCTTTACAAAGTAACTTCCTCAACTATACTTACTTGCATTGATACCTCAAAGCACTGCGACCTGGCTTTCCACCCATCTCCATGGAACAAGTCCCGCTAATGTCAACAATGGCCTTGCTGACCCTATCTCACTGGGCCTCTTAGGCGCATCTGACACATTGGCTGTTCCCGAGTTCCATGCCTGCACTCTATGCCAGTATTCCTCATACTACTCTAGCCTTTCCTTCTTCCCTCCTTCCCAGGCTCTCCTGTCTTACCTGTACCTTGAATAGGGAGTTCCATGGAGTTGTGCCTTAGCCTTCTTCTCACTCACACACTCTATGGGTGGGTGATCATATCCATTCCTATGGCTTAAACTACCAATGCATTTATGACTCCCGTGGCTGTTTTTTCTCCATGATTCCTAATTGTTGTAGTTTCCACCAGTTATAAAGTCTGTTATCCCATTCCACCAGTACCATAGCGTATGCTAAGGTCTTAGGACTCATTTATCTTATCTGTGGTGATAATTTTTACCTGGTAACATCAGCCGACTGCATTCTGAGGCCTCAGTCACCGGAAGGAGGGACAAGCAAGTAATATCTTTAGCTTCTGATTCTACTAGCCCCTGTCCCAATGGGATGGACGTATTCTGAACAAATTGTACCAGGAGCTGGGGTGGGGGGCAACATTGAGAAATACAGGTTGTTAGAAATGGATCTAAACCAAAACATGATGATATAACTTCCCAAAGTACAATTTACCAAAAGATGATGATGTAATTAAGTCATGATTACTCACTAGTCTCAGCCATATTCATAGAAAAACTAGATTAATGATAAAATAATATTTTAAGTTATTTATATCAAGTTTTCTATTCTACAGAAAGGCTAAATTATAGAATTTAACCTCTGTCACCTTCCACCAGAGAAATAAAAATTATATTTTTAAATGATGGCTATTAAAAATTCAACTACATTGATTACATTTTATAAAAAGCACTTTTCTGTGTATTGGCTCTTTTAATCCTAACTATAACTCAGTAAGACTGAACATGTATTTTAAAGATAAGGAATCAAGTTGAAGACACTCAATGACTTTTCTAAGGTCACGTAACTAGTTAGAAGCAGTATCAGTCTTCAAACTTAAGTAACCTGATTCCAAATTCGGTAACCTTTCCATTATGCAACACAGTGTCCTAAAATTAAAATGAGAAAAATGAATAAAAATTTTAAATGTTTAAGTCCACTAATCACATTTGGAAAGAAGATACTTTCAAATATACACAAAATCAATAAAAGAATGGTTTGTGGTAGTAAATATTTACATAGGTGTACACACATATACATATATGCCATATATTGGGTTGTTAGATAAGTCATGATGTATTTTTTTTCTATTTTTCATTGCAAAAATGCATCATGACTTTTCTGACAACCCAATATATAAAATAAAATTTTGTCATTATATGATTACCTAGATGTATAATAATTTTACACTTATTTTTAAAAATATAAAAAAGTCATAAGATGTAAAAATAGAGTTTTAAATCTTTGAGAAAGTACTTAGTAATAGAAAAAAAACATACCAGTACTTATAACCAAAACCATGTGGCCCACAAAGCCTAAAATTTTACCATCTGGCTCATTACAGAAAGTTTGCTGACCTCTGAACTAAATAAGGGCCAACTTTGGAATATAGCCCACCAAAGAAAAGGAGACAGGCTAACTGCTCACCTCTGGTTTGGATTCTAACTCATCTGATAACATTGATTCAGCTTCCAAATCCTGCAGCTGTTCAGGGCACAGATTAAATTTTTAATTCAGAGTCAATGACACTCCTATTATGCTCATATTCCTTTAGGAAATGCTATGTTTTTCCTGTAAGATGCTGTGCTGGGTGGGTAATCAATTTAGCCTAAAATAGAGGAAAAAAGAAAGATAGAGAGAATTAAGAACAGAGTAAAAATGTAGCTAAATAAACAAAAACACTTCTTTATATATCCAAAAATCACAACAAGCAAGCAAATAGAGTTCAGCCCAAACACTTGTTTTAAAATAGGACAAGCACAATAGGTATCAAAACCCATAAAAAGTTATACTTTGATGCAGAATTTCTACTTCTAATAATCTATTCTAAGAAAAGGTCTTAAATATGGGAAAAGCTACATGCCCCCAAAATTTCATGTTATCGTTTGTGATAATAAACAACTGCAAGCAACATATAAATACATATATATCCAACAATTAGTGTTGATTAAATTACAGCATTGTTGCTTAAAATATGGTTATGAAAACAATGCAACAAAGAAAAATGCTAATGACATATTAAATTACAAAAATAAAATACAAGCTGGCATACTTGCTAATATTAAATCTAGTTAAGATATTATAGGAAAAAGTAAAAGGAAAATTACATAGCTGTGATAGTAGCTATTGGGTGATAGGCTGGTATGACTAATTTTTCTTTTCTCAATTTCCCAACTTTTCTAAAAGTAGTTACACAGTCAAACTTTGGTGTTTTCAAAAAGCAGTACTCTCAGGACCCTGACACAGCCGTTTTCTCTCCCTATAATTTAAACTCTTTCTTGTTTTAAAAGATGGTAAACACAATTTATTTACAATTTTAATAACAGTTCTTTAATTTTGAAAGTTTTCTGGAACATTAAACATGAATTTCTAACAAGCGTTCTCAGATTCAGATTTTTACTTCTTTTCGGTGGGAGATTTCACATGTAAGGATATGGGCCAATTGAAGTCTTTCCCACATTATTTACATTCAATAGGTTTTGTCCAGTGAGTCCTTTCATGCCTTTGGAAGGAATAGGGATGACAGAAGGCTTTCCCACGTTCTTCACATTTATATGGTTTCTCTCCAGTGTGCATTCTCACGTGTATTAGGTTTTTTTTTTCTTTTTTACAAATGAAGGCTTTGCCACATTCCTTACATTCATAGGGTTTTTCTCCATATAAGTCCTTTCCTGTCCTTGTAAGGAACTGTTTCTCTGTAGGCTTTACCACATTCTTTACATTCACAGGGTTTCTCTCCAGTGTGAGTTCTTTCATGTCTTTGACACAAGCTAAAGCAAGTGAGTGCTTTCCCACATTCCTTGCACTGATAAGGTATATTTCCAGTATGCATTTTCAAGTGTGTTTGCATGGCTGTGTGACAAGTGAAGGTTTTACCACGTTTACATTCATAGGGTTTCTCTCCTGTGTGAGTTCTTTCATGTATTTGAAGATAACTGGGATACCTGAAGGCTTTACTACATTTTTTACATTGATAGGGTTTCTCTTCAGTATGATTTCTTTCATGTCTTTGAAAATTTTATAATAACTGAAGGCTTTTCCAGTGTTCGCATTGATAGGACTTCTCCCCTGTGTGGGCTCTCTCACATATTTTAAGTGAAGTTGAAAAACTAAAAGTTTTTCCACATACTTTACATGTGCACGGAGCATGTACACTATGTGTCATCATGTCTTTGTAGGATTTTAAGTGACATGAAAGCTTTCCCACATTCTTTACACTTGAGTTTTTCTCCATTCTCATTTTTTTCATGTTTTTCAAACAACTGAAGATAACTGAAGATTCTGCCAAATACTTTTCATTTATGTGTTTTATTTCTCTATCCATATTTCTGATACTCAGAGGGCTAATGTCCAGTGTGCCATCTGGTGTCTCTATTATGGGATGAATGATTCATGAAGACTTTTCCGCACACACTGTATTCCCATGGTTTTACTCTAGGAAGTTTTCTTCTTCAAATTGAGATTTGGAATAAGGCTGAAGTTTTTTCCACACTGATTACCTTGTTTACTTTCTCAGAGTCCTCTATCTTATAACTTCTTAGTTTTTTCTCATTTTTGTAATGATCTTCAATGTCATGATCTTCCCATTCTTTACCTATTGAGGCCAGGCTCCTGAAGGTGTCCTGCATCACATCTCTACAGGTTCTTCTGTGAGGGAGCCAGTAAAACCCACTCTTCCAGACAGCCACATCCTTATTGGCCACTGAATCCATTTCCCGGCTTCTCGGGTGCCCCTGAATCATACCTGTGGTTCCTATATCTGGTGCTGGTCATACAGAGATACCTGGGCCGTTAAGCGCAGCTGAGATCTGAACTCGAGCCTGGCCTAAATTCTTACTTTCTTATAGTTTAATATTTTTTCAGGATATTGGCAAGTTTCCACTTATTTTGTATGCTTGTTGCTAAAATTGGAAGCACTGTTATACAAAAATTGACCACAGTGTAAAATGTACACAGGATGGGAGTTTTCAATTAGTACCAAGGGAAAGTAGCAAGTCAGAATATGATAGACTTACTCTACAAAAAGAGCATTTGAAAATGCCTGACTAAATGTTATTGTCCTGTTAGTTCCTCTCTCTCCCCCTAGTTAGCTGCCAGAAGTCCACATTTTTCATTATAAAACAAATAATTTACAAGATGTAAATAAAAGTGCTCCTTTTATTTTCAGTTTCCCACATAAAATGAAGTGTCATAAATCCCCGACTCTTCCTTTCAGATACATTTTTCTTATTCAAGCATTCTAATAGCTCAGTGTGGTTTACCCACCCCTCTTTTTAGAGAAGGACGTCCAAGTTATTACCCAAGTTATTAAGCTTAGAGCCAGACTCCAACCCACAGATCAGGTTGGCATGAATAGTGATTACATCTCTCTCAGTTTGATCTTGAATCACCAGGGTTTAAGAATTTCTTTTCTCCAATTCCAGCTCATCTCAAGAAGCCAAAAAACTACCAAATGTTTGTTTAGGTTAATCCTTAAGGTTCCTCCAATTTTGCGATTCCAGGATTATAAAATCTCTAAGAAAATCTAGACAACTATTTACTGTCTTTATATTTGTTAGGTTATTTTAGAAACTAATGGTGCTGGCTCCAGGGATAGGCTTCTGTTATCCTTACCTAAAGAAAAACAACATGAAGGATATGAATATATGTCCTGAACAAGGGAAAAATCAGATATAGATCTTAGACATTTTTGCAAAGCTGTAACAACAACTTAGTGAAAGAAGTTGCCACCTCTCTCATAGTTTAGGAGTCACCTCTAGATCACCATTTCTCAATGATCCATTGTTATCTATGACACCCTTTTATTTTATTTTATTTTTTAAAGATTTTATTGGGGAATTGGGGGAGGGGAACAGCGTTGGAGAATCGGGGAAGGGGAACAGACAGGTAGACAAATTGCTGTTTTGTTCTTCAGTCTAGTTGTGGAGGACGTCGCTTCACTGGCCCATGTTGGTATGATCATTGCGCTCTTCCTGGGTGAGGCAATCGGTCGCCATTCATTGGTCGGCTGCTCACGGCGGCTCGGGCAGCTCTCACCTGCTGCTGGCCGCTCATGCTGGCTGCCTGCCACTCACATAGCTCACAGCAGCCCACTGCAGCCCCACTGCAGCCTACACCGTCGCCAGCGACTCACAGCAGCCCAGCTCCAGGTTGAGCTGTTGTTCATCATCTTAGCTGTAGAGGGCACAGCATCACTGGCCCTCAATGTGGGATCCGTACCGCGGCCCTGCTCCTCAGAGCTGGCACTCCCAAGTGAGCTCTTAACCAGCTGAGCCACTTGGTCGGCCCAACACCCTTTTATTTTAGTGTTTTCATTTCAATGATAATCTTTAAAAAAGCACAAGCACCTTCTGGAGCAAATGGGTATCCCATATAATTTTGGTGCCCAAATTTATGGTTTGTATGTGTGCTGTATAAAAAAAAAAAAAAGAATAGTCCGATATAGTAGAATAGGCAGGCTGACCACAAAATAATCTCTGTGGGAACACTCAGTACAATATTAAATGTACTGTGTGGATCTCATCTTTAACACAGCAACTTGCTATATGTACATTAGCTGAAACTGTGATGGCAAATATGTAATTAAATTCTAGTCCCAATTCCAGTTACCCATTTAACAGATTTCAAAACTGCAATGTCAATCTTTTTTTTTTTTTTTTAAGATTTTTATTGGGGAATTGCCGGGATGGGAACAGACAAGTTGCTATCCTTTTTGCTCTTCAGTCTAGTTGAGAAGGACGTTGCTTTACTGGCCCAAGTTGGCACCATCATTGCGCTCTTCCCAGGCGAGGCAGATCAGTCGCCGGCTTCTGGACGGCCACTCACTGCGGCTGCTGGCTGCTCACGCTGGCTGCTGGCTACATATTGATAGCCCATGGCAACCCACTGCCACAGGGGCTGCAGCCTATGCCGCCATCCGGGGCAACTCATGGCAGCCCAGCTCCAGGTTGAGCTGTTGTTCAGCATCTTAGCTGTAGAGGGCAGTGTCACTGGCCCTCATATGTGGGATCCAAACCGGGGCCCTCTGGCATCCCAAGCCAGTTCTTAACCACCGCGCCACTCGGCCAGCCCTCAATCTTTTTTTAAATAACAGATTCACTGAGATATAACCCACATTATCACATAATTCACTCATATAAAAAGTACAATTAAATTGTTTTTAGAGTATTCACAGCTGTGCAACCACAACCACAATTTTACAACATTTTCATCACCCCAAAAAGAAACCCTGCAGTCATTAGTAGTCACTCCTCATTTCCTCCCAAGCCCTCCCCCAACCAGGCCTAGGCAACAACTAATCTACTTTCTGTCTGCATGGATTTACCTATTCTAGACATTTCATATAAATGGTTTTATAGCTATTGTGCCTGGCTACTTTCACTTAGCATGTTTCCAAGGTTTATCCTTGTTGTAGCAACCATATCAGTACTTCATTTCTTTTTATTACTGAATAATATTCTATTGTATGGATATACATTTTATCAATTCATCAGTTGATGGACCTTTGGGTTGTTTCTACATTTGAGCTGTTTACACAATTTGGCTACTACACTTAATGCTGCCATGAACGTTCATGTACAAGTTGTCATGTGGACATGTTTTCATTCTTTTGAGTATGTATCTAGGAGTGGAATTGCTGGGTCACATGGTAATTCTATGTTCAACCTATGGAATTATCAGGCTGTTTTCCAAAGTGGTTGTACCACTTTACAATCCCACCACTCATGTATGAAGAATCCAGTTTCTCCACATCCTCACCAACACTCATTATCTGCCTTTTTATCATAGCCATCCTAATGGGTGTGAAGTGGTAACTCATTGTAGTTTTGAATTGCATTACCTAATGGCTAATGATATTAAGCATCTTTTCATGTGGTTATTGGGCACTTGTACATCTTTTTTGGAGAAACGCTTATTCAGGTTGGTGGCCCATTTTTAAATTGCCTATTTATTATTGCATTGTTCTTTATAAATTCTAGATAAAAGTACCTCATCAGATATATGATTTGCACAAACTTACTCTCATTCTGTATGTTATCTTTTTAGTAGCAATGCAAATCATATCTTCAATTGAACAAGGCAACTCTAACTCTACAAAATCATTGAGGAATACCTCATTAATATTGGCATTTAAGTACTTTGCAGTCAGCTTTGCTTAAATATAAGATCTGATTATCATAAACTGCTTAACAATGCCTCGACATAAATACTACCTTGTATGAAATCCTCCGCATTAGTATTACTAAAGTTCAAATTTAGAAACACATGAAATAAATATAAATCCAAGGCTAAGTCTTTCTGCTGTTAAGCTCAACATTACATATTTCATTTTAGCAAGACACTTCTGTCACATAATATGAATGTTAATTTGCATTTTCTTGTTTTATGGTGTTGTTTACATCTGTATCCTTATTCTTGTAAAAATATAAACCCATGGCAACAGCTGACATAATCCTGATAACCTAAATTTTATAATGTACATGGTTCCCTATAGCCATCCAAATGTTGTATACTGGGGGAGGCCAGTTGGCTCAGTTGGTTAAAGCACAGTGCTCATAACACCAAGGTTGCCAGTTTGATCCCCACATGGGCCACTGAGATGCACCCTCCACAACTAGATTGAAACAATTACTTGACTTGGAGCTGGTGGGTCCTGGAAAAACACACTGTTCCCCAATAAAAAGAAAAGAGAAGAAAAAAAAAGAAATCTTTATTCAGCATTATGTATCTTAGAAATCCACTGCCCCTGGCACCGCTGTTATTGAATTGTTTGTAAATAGAAATCCACTGCCCCTGGCACCGCTGTTATTGAATTGTTTGTAAATTAGTTTTGATTTTATAGTTGATTAGGAGCTATAAGGGCTCAGCATAGGAGGAATAAGGATTACCTAGCTTTATGTTATATTTAGAGTATATTTGTTATATTTAGAGTGTATTTAGAATATTTACAATAAAAATAATGTGCCAGTATTGGGAGGAGGGTCCAATTAAATGTTTTTTCTTTAAATGTAATTTACATGACACTGGAGTGAAAGGCACTGCTCTTACTCAAAGGGAAGCTATTTTCAAGATAATTATGGCTCTCAGAGGAAATTTCTTCCCAGCTTTCTTATGCTATTGATTAAGATAAGAGATCAGAAATGCAATATACAGTCAATTATAATTGAACATATATATATATATATATATACATATGACTATATATAGTCATGGGACGTGGAGTATATAGTGTGGGAGTGGAGTCAAGGGAATTGTAATAGATATGTATGATACTGAGGGGGGAGTGGGGCAGCGGATTGGGGAAGGGGGGTTGTCACTTTGAGGGGTAAAAAGTATAACTATTGCACTGTGTTGTACAGCTGAAACTAATTTTAAAAATGTTTATTTCACAATAAAAAATATATTTAAAAAAAAGAAAAAGAAATACAATATACAGAGCAGTCACCTACAGCACCCAAAGTTGTTTAATGTGGACAGTTAATATTTGTTCGTGTTTGTTTTGTATCTTTAGCTGGTAGTCAGGCAAAATTTATATTCTTATTTCCTTTTAAAGAGACAATTAACTAATTTTGCTCCATAAATAGAAGAGACGACATTTAATTATCAACAACCAAGGCCAGGCCCATCGAATTATATTTTCCACAAATCATAAATAATGAATCTTGGTATAGATAGAGTTCACAACAAAACAAACTGATCTCAGAAACCCAGGGATTTGGTCAAAGTAGTACTGTTCAGGCCCCACTACAACTAAATGTTACTGTGTTGCATGGTTCCCTATTGCCATCAAAGCATGTTCGACTGCTTTAAAAACACAATTCTTGGTCCAGCATATATTTTTTTAGAAATCCACTGACCCTGCCACTGCTATTATTGCATATGTTATCCCATAGTCAGCCTACAGGTTAAAAAGAATGCAGGCAATAAACCTTTGCAATGAACCAAAGCAAAGAACAAAAAGCCTTGAAAAGTTTTAGGAATAAGTAATTAGAGAACTCAACAATAGCAAAGCAGATTTAGGACAATAGCCATCTCTATGATCAGGACCATCCTGAGAACAACTCTCCTGTTTTTAGCCAAATAAACAAATCCTGGGAACTGAAATTTGATGAGCTGCATTCTTTTTCTGCAGTACACTCAACATCATCCAGCAAATTATACATTAACACTAAATATCTGAACAAGTTAAATAAAGAAGCTGAAATAGTAGTTTTAAAAATCGAAGCTCTCTAAAGCAGGAAGCTAAATTCTGCCTCTGACTTGCTGGTTGAGATCTATACAAGCTACTACTCCTTTTCCTGGCCCTCGGAAACTCATCTGAAATACAGGAATGACATAATAGATCTATCCTAGGATTATTTTTATATCAGTCAATAAAAATAATTATAAAATTCTTCAGAAATAAAGTTCTGCATAAGTGCTTAAGAAACAAGTATATCTATCAAATGCTTAGTATACTATAAAAGTTAAGAGCTCTGCCTTTTATTACTGAGTCCAAATTTCCTTTGTGGTTTTCAAACGTTTTTTACTGTAACCCACAGTAAGATACATTTTCCATAACCCAGCAAATAAAACACACACAGACACACACAAGTAACATTTTCATGAAACAATACCAATCTATACTACTCTCATGCATTCTGAATTTTTTTTAAATAAGACCCACTAAACTGATCTCACAAGCTACTAACAACAGGTTGTGTCTCACAGATTGAAAAACTATTCAAGTACCTTCAAAATGTCTAAAATACATACGTTAAACACAGAATCAGCCATAAAATGTAAAGCCATAGATATAAACCTATTAATATATAATACAATCAGCAACTATCATTGCCAGGAGTCTTGGTGAAACTGAGATTTCTGGAATCCTGTCCTCGAGCCCTCCCTGTGAGGTCTGCAAAGGAAAAGACTACACACTAGGCAATCACTAGGCAATGACCAGTAAAGAAAGTTAAGTTTCTGGTCCTAAACTCCAATGCAGAACTCTCACCTACTAGAAAGGCATTAGTGGTAACACCATTTCCCTGTGGTAAAGATGACCTAAAACCAATGCAGGGGGAAATCTGGGGAGGAAAAACTAATCCAAAGTAAAGTCAGCAAGCAACAGGGGAACAGAGGTAATTCAGGTCTCTTGCCTCAGTCCTGACCGCCAAACAGAAGGAAGTGTATCCCAAAGGGAAAGATGACCAGGGCCTTTTACTACTCTGCCTCATAAAAGAAACAAAACATCATTGTGTCATTCTCTAAAAAGCAAAGTGATTCCACCCTAGAAAACAAAGCCCAGAATATAGTACTCCTCTAATTTGAGGGAAGTAGACAATGCTTTGACCCTGACCCAGTTTTAGAAAGAACTAGGTGGGTGGAGAAAAAAAAGAAGAAAGAAATTGAGAAACACTGTGCTCCCCCCAACTGGTCACTATTCACAAAGGTTAAAATAAAGCACACGATTTCAACCAAAAGGACTCGTCTCTCTGACCACAGGCCAATCTGCTTCTCAGCTTTCTTCATCTCTACCTGTAGCTGACCACAGATAGAGACCTGAACAAGTCAGTAATGGTTAAAAAACAAAAACTCTGCTAATAGTGAATTTACAAAGACCAAAAATTAAAATTTTAAAAAGCGTACTTTAGATTTTGATATAAAATGATAGTGCTAGGAACAGAATAACCAGGTAACTTTCTATATCATACCTAGCATATTATGGGAGTTGGTTAAATTCTAATGATGAAGTGGTAATGGGTACTGATGAAGAAACTTGGAATACAGAACTGTGAAGCCAGAATGAATCTTAGAAACTGTACAATTCACCCTAGGCCTTCCCCGCTTCTCTTCCCAGGGTCTTCTGGGGTGCTCCATTTCCACAGCTCTGATTCTTATTCCAGTCACCTCCCCATTTCTCTACAATCCTTCACAGCCAAATTCATCAAAAGAGTTGTCTCCACTTTCTCATCTCCAGTAACTATCCAACCCCATCAACTCACCAAAACCTCTCCTGTACGGATTACCGATGATCTTCACAGGGCCAAACGCAACGGACACTTCACTGTCCTCATCTTACATGACTTTTGCAACAGACAGCTACTGTTTTTGATCGTGCCACATTCATTCGTCTGTTTGGGTGATGGGATCCACATTTTGTTGGGGATCTACCCCTCCCCCATTGATTACATTCTGGGCAACTGTAAATTAAGGTGTTCTTTTCTACCCTGGCCAATTGTTGGACACTTGACCCATGTTGAACAAATCAGACACTTTCCCTCAGAATGTGAATCCTAAAAGAACTAAAGACTGAAAACTGCTGCAGCAGCCCATTCATTCCAGTAATGCAGTCGGCAGTCTCCCCTGGGGCTGCTCATGTTCCTGTTCTTTGTACAGCCAGGGCCTTCAGCTTTTCCTTTGGTCCTGAGCTGCCCACATCCTTGTTATAAATTCCTCTTCTCCTGAAGTAAACTGGTCACGTTGCAACCAAACAGCCATAACTGGTCATCTCTCTCAGAAGTACGGCCTCTGTCCTCAAACTCTCCTCTTTGCTTCCAAAGTACATGTTCCTTATTTCACTCCTACCTTCTGGCCATTTCTCCAGTCTCCTTTGGTAACTGCCATACTCCTCCTCCACTCAGCCTCTAAATATTAATGTTCCTCAGTATAGTATTCAGGCCCTCTTTTCTTGCTACACTCTCTCTCTAGTGTAAACTCATCCAGTCCCATGGCTTTAAGTGATACAGTCTCCAAATCTTTTATCTGTAGCCTAGATATCTCCTCTGAGCTACAGACTTGTATATACAGTTTGTTTACTTAACATCTATAACATTTTAACTTGCTATCTCAACTTTAACATGTCCAAAATGAATTCTCTCCCAAGCCTGTTTCCCATCATTCTCTGCCAGCCCCTCTCATGACAACCTTCTACTCAAGGACCACCATTTACCCCATTTAGGAGTAATTTTTATTACTTTCTTTCCTTTGCTCCCAATATTCAATCCAGTTCCAAGTCCTATTGACTCAATCTCTAAAAGAGGAAATACATAAGCCCACCTACTTCTTTCTATACTGCCATCACCCTACTCCAGGCCACCATAAACTCTTGCCCTAAAACTATTAACTTGGTCTCCGATTGTACTATTGCCACCCTCCACTCTATTCTTTTCACAGCAGTAAGTATCCTCTTAAAATGTGAATCCTATCACTCCCCTACTTGAAGCTCTTCTCTAGGCTTTCCAATGCATCTAGACAAAATCCAAACTCCTTATCCCAGCCTCTAAGAACCTATGTGAGCCATTCCTGCCTCTCCAACCGCACTCTGGAATCACCCTCCTTTACTTGCTCACCAAGCTCCAGCCAGATGAATCTCCCTTAGTTCCTTGAACACATTAAGCTTTTCCCTATATTAGGGATTTGCACATTATATTTCCTCTATCTAGGAATGCTTTCAGTTTTCCATCGGTTAGCTGTTTTTGGGGATTTTTTTTTTTAATTCTTCAGAGCTCAGTTTAGCTATTAACTCATTTAGAAAGGCTTTCCCTGACACCTTATCCAAAGAAGGTTCTCCAGAACCACACCTGTATCTTCTATCTCTGCTCTCTCTATTGTAGCACTTAATCACAATATCTAATTCTTTCATTCGTTTTTACATAGTATTCATTTTTGTCTGGATATCCCTGAAATTGTAAACTCCATAAACAAGGGCAAGAACTAGTCTTATTCACTACAATATCTCCCAGCACCTAGCACAGTGCCTGGCACATTACTGCATGCAATTCATAAGGAATTTAGGTCTCCAAGAGTCATTTCTGATACTGTGAAGCGCTAAGGTTGTCTTTACTATGAGCGTAAAGGGCTTTCATGCAAGCTTCCCTGTAAGCACCTAGTAAGACACTGAATAAATATTTGTGTAATGAATGAATGACATTGCAAATGGCACCCAAATTTTTGTCTCTATTCCTGACCTCTATTCTGAACTCCAAACTTTCATTTCTAACTGCTTGCTAGTACCTCCACATGGATATCCAACAGCATCTCAAACCTAACAAATGTTCAAAATTCAGATTATCATCTCCCCTACCAAACCTGTTCTTCCTGTATTCCATCTCAGTTATTGCCCAATCTTCCTCCCACTCAGCTGCAAATTCTAGGTCTTTTACAATCTCTCTCATCCTCCATATTTAAATAATCCCAGTGGTTCAGAGTCCCCCCAGATTTATTCCTATTGTAATGCCCTATTTAGGTCTCTCATTATCTTTCAACTACACTATTAAAATAGGCTTCTAATTGGCCACCCTGCTCTTAAAATTCCCCTTTTCAATGCATCTTTTACACAACCACTCTAGTTATCTTTCCAAAACACAGAAATGCTTATATTACTCCCCTTACTCAAAGTTCAGGGCCTCAGAATACTAATCAAGTCTCTAAGCATGGCATTTCAAATATTCTACATAGCCTCAAGTACTGTTACAGTTGTAACACCCACTACCCACTACAGTCCTCAGTGAACTCTACTCCAGCCCACACCGGACTGGCTATTAAGTGAACACACCAACCTGTGTCAGTGCTCAAGATCTTCATTTGGGATAGTTCCTCAACCAGTAATAAATACCCCCAATCCAGTCCTGATCTTGTAAAATTGTTGCCAGCTTTTAAAATCCAACTCGAGTGCCATTCTTCTTCATGAAGGCTCTCTGATCTTGTCTGCTCCAATCAGAACCAATCTGTCCTACCTTGGGGTTTTCACAACACACACTTTAACCTCTCTTTAGCAATTATTTCATCCTCCTTTGGTTGTTAGTTGTCTACATGCAAATTTTTCTCATTGGTTACGTTTGCTGAGTTTATTCACCTTTCTTCCATTAACCTAGTCCTAACACGATGCTGTGCACAAACGAAGCATTCAGGAAATACTTACTGAGTAAATAGGTAAACCCCTTAGTTTACAGATGGGGTGGAGCCAAAAGCTAGGGATTAAGTAACTTGTCAAAAATTAGGCATCTGCTTAGATGCAAGACTTTAAAAACTAGAACCCAAATCTTCTGACTGCTAGTTTAATGGACTATACTCTGTTCACACTAAGATAACACAAAGCGGAATTTCCTCTTCCCTAATAACAAAATGTCCTGACTTTATTTTTTTTGCTTGTTGCTGGTTTGTTTTTTTTTGTTTGTTTTTTTCAAATATGCTGTGTTGCCCCTCTGCCAAAGTGAGGAAGAAGTACAAATTCTTAGGTCCCGAGTTAATAATATTTAACTTCCAAATAGCAATTCAATGCATTTCAGAGCCTCGTGAGCGAGATCAACTTTAATAAACTAACTGGATTCTTTTCTCTGAAGAAACTTCAGAGGATAAATTCAACCTGAGAGATGCATACAGGCTGTAAACACTCACAGCCCACACCCAGCCCTGAAATGTCAGGCGAAGGAGAAACCGACAGCCAGCCCCTCAGTTGGCAGCCTTTCTTCTAGACCCAAAAAGTAAGTGGTCGTACGAAAGAAGAGGGTAGCTCTGGGATGAAATATCCAAGGCGGGCTCCCCTTGGCATCCTCCCCCCCATTACAACAACCTCCGCGTAAGGCCTCGAGGTCCGCGGCCAGGCCCCGGCTGAGGCTGCAGTCTGGGAGCCCCCGCTCTGGGGACTCGCGGACGCCGGCTTTCTCAGCACGGTCTGCTCCCATGCTCCGGCCCCAAAACCAAGCAGAGGAGCCGAAACATCGGCCCCAAAACCCCGCGAAGGGAAGGGTCGAAACCGTGGGGCTTCAGACCAGCCGCTCCCGGGCCCTCCAGATCCCGGAGGGGTACCCAAGAGGGGTGGTTTTCCTATCCTCTCCGGGGGCGAACCCGGCCCGAGCCCCGGGAGAGCCGATCGTGGCTTCCACCCCCTCCGGTACCACTCAGGCTCTGGCCTGGACCGCCCCGAAGCTCACCTTCCAGTCCAGGGCAGCCGTCCGTGCGCCGGTCCCGAATTCCGTCCACACATAGCGTCTTCCGGCTCCCGCCGGAAGCAGCTCCAGAGCGGGACAGGAAGTTGGGCCAACCCCCCACGCGCACACCCTCTTTTTCGCTTCCAGGTGGGGCGGGGGCCGCCCTGTGCGGGGTTCCGCCCCCAGGGGTGGCCGGCCCGGTTGGACTTGGGGCACAGAATTCCGCCCCGGGATGGAAAGAGCTGTCATCGCCCGCCACCCACTCATTCTCTCTCACCTTCGAGGCTGCTGGGTCTGCAAAGCCGGAAAAACAGGGTCAGTGAAGTCTAGCCGTGACGTCACTGCTTCCCTGCAGCAGCTGATGGGGTCGTTTTTCCTGTCAGCTGAGATCAGTATTAGTTACAATGGAGGCGAGCGAGAAAGAAAAGATCGCTACTTAAACATTGATCAGAGTTCTCAGTGAAGAGGACCTCGAAGTTTCACTGCCCGAGAAGGGAACTTGCAGAATCTAATTCTGCATTGTATACGGGACGGGGTAAGAACTGAGACTCCTGTAGAACTTTTTTAGGGGGAGGGTGGGGGAAAGG
>NW_017731399.1:3288020-3289371 GCF_001890085.2 Hipposideros armiger
AGGGTGGGGAGGAGGTGGGGCGGGGATATGAATTCCCTAGAGTCTTGGTTCACATATTTTGGTGTAAAGAGGTCTCGGATGTCCTGACTGGTGGCTAGCACACTTCAGTTCCAGGCTGGGAGCCACCACAACTTGTTAGAGCTTTATGAGTTTAACTTCTTGAAATTACTAGTTTTTTTTTAATACTGCTGCTTATCGAATGTGGGACTCAATGAAGATAGTGGCAGTGGGAATTAAGGAGTTCTCTAGGATAAGCCTTGATGACAGGCATATAAATGGGTGAGAGTAGCAGTTTGGATACACGATGGTGATTTTGAAAACAAAGGAGAAACACGGTTCAGGGGAAGATAATTCCTCTTTAGATAAAGTGAATTTATATATTCCATGTGCGAAGGGGATATTTACTTGGATGTAAAGGTCCTGAGCTCAAGTAAGAGGTCAAAAATAGAGATGTAGATTTGGGAGTTATCAACACAGAAAGGTGAAGCCCTCTCTGGATATGAAACGGTCTGGGAAAAGTATATAAAATAGGAAAGAAGAAAAGGCCACTTAAGTCAACTGGAGTGACTAATTCCCAACACAATTTGAATCTATCTACTTTCTACAACTATTGCCAACAAAAAAAAGTATATTGCAGTGTGTAAGCAGGTGACCATAAACCAGCACAACACTCAGAAAAATATCCTCAATTTTAATGTTTAAAGGGTTTACAATTAATAAAACACTCTTACTTAGAGGTACATTAGTAGGTCTTGAACATTCATGTTTACAACCATTTAATTTTCCCAGTCAGTCCTGTCATTTTCTGAAGTTGTCTTTGCTGTCTAAATCTTTTTGATCACCTAAAACTCCAAGTGATATTTATATTTATTTGCCCTTGAAATCTTTACAACTATTTGACAGTATGTGCCTGCTAACCTCAAATAAACATACGCTTTTATCAATAAATACTTGAGTTTTTAGGCTCTACAGTAAACTGGTAAAACACAAATAGATCATCTTCCGTAGTAAAGCTATCTCTCCATCAACCTAACCAACCTGTTACTTATCTTCTCATACTACTCACAACACAAAGCCTCTGCTCTCCTATCCCAAAAACTGTTTCACAGACTCTGAATTCCCCCAAACTCCTACACAAACATTCTGCCATTAGTTCCTTTTCCATCTACAATATGGAAAGGCTATCGCAATTCTATTCTTACACCAAGCTTCAGTTCAAGAATTATGTAAAACAAATATTTACTAAGTGCCTTCTCAAGCATTCCACTTTAAATGAAAGTTATTAATTTTAAAAATTTGTTTTGGGGCCGGCCAAGTGGCGTGTTGGTTAAGAACTGGCTTGGGATGCCAG
>NW_017731399.1:3290276-3293431 GCF_001890085.2 Hipposideros armiger
AAATTGTTTTTACCCAAACTAGAAATGTTTAATTGGTGTCTACATCAATGTTCACTGTTTACAGCATCTGAAGACTAGAGGCAAATAAGTATGAAGATAAAATGTCAGCCAAAACAGTATTTAAATAACAGTTAAAAATATTAGAAACCTAATCATAAAGTTTTACTAAGTAAAATACACATCTGTATGCCAAAAAAGTAAGTGAAATTGATATTTCTGTTTAGTAAACGTATTAACAAAACATATTAAATTATTTTTCTGAGAAAGAAAAAAATCAGCTTGATTAACCTTCTTTATTTAAAACAAACAAAAGAGAATGTTGGAATCTGTGTATGGTAGGCAAAAAAAATCCCCTAAATATTGAAAATTTAATATTTTCTATGGTGCCTTAGAACAATTCAATCTGAAAAGTTACCTAGAGGTTAAAAGACTTTTGTGAGTCTTACTTCTCATAAGCTGTTTGAGAAAACAAAGAAATACCTTATGATTTGAAATGTGAAAATACCTCATAAATACCACTAAATTGAACTTTAATGGAGTTTGATTAAGATCTTTAAGGAAAACTATAGGACAGTTTTATAGGAAATAAATGATTTAAAAAGAAAAAACACCAAAGAAGTAGAATTAAAAGAAAAAAGGGATTATTTGTGCTGAGCACATGTATATAATAAATAAATCTACATTCATCTTACCTCCCATATTTTCCAATCCGTTTATCATAGTTTCTTTGATCTGGAAATCAAAATAGCTATAGTTAATATTCATCTTTACATACTTAATGGTTTCCATTTTGCAGAAGCAGAACTTTTTGTCTAAAAATAGATATTCTTCATTCATGTAGGTAGCCCAGAAAGGTTTCCTATCAATAGATTTTTAAAAATAAAATCCTATTTCCCATTGCCTAATCTTCAATTAGTAACAGAACAAGCTACATACCATCTTTTCAAAACAACAAATTACAAAAGCACACACACAGCTTTGCCTATCATCTGCAGGTTTCAAGAACATGCTAGGTCAGGGTCTTTGGACCCCAGAATAGTAACTCCTGATTTTCAACCAACAACCAAGAGATATATCAGAATGTCCAGGGAAGGCAGGAAAGAAGTATGGTAGTGGAGAGGTAGGGGTGCTACGAGGTATTTATAAGATTTTTGAGAAAGGACAACTTCTAACATGTAGCATTCTATGAATATTGGTTAATTAAGGAATATTACGATTTGGAGGAAAAAAAACTATTGCTCTTATAATCTAAGAAAAGTAAAGGTTAATAAAATTTTAGATAAAGAGAATAAAGAAGAGGGTTTCTCAACCAGAAAGTTATATTCACCTGGGAGGTGAAGTTAATTTATAATATTTAGAGCACTTTTGTAGGAATTTTTATCATGCAACCAGTACATTTGCTATAATAAATTCAAACAATACAAAAGTTTATCAAACAGCAAGAAGAATGAGATATTGATAAAGAAAAGAAGCAAGTTCTACCTTTAGCTTTCCTTCTTTAAACCATTGACTCAGCTGTAGAATACCAGACTCAAATTTGTCCTTATAATTTAACACCAGAAATCTTTCTCTGTAGTGGAAAAGAAAAGGATAATGATCAGAGACTAGTGTGAGAGTAAAAGAATCTAAAATCAAATTATTCTAGAACTCTGGTATCTGTTCATCTTTCAAACATTAGGACTTCATCACACAGTCTGGTCAGATCCAGTTTTAGTTGTAGTTACAGGTATAAGTGTAGTGGACTTCTATTGTTTCGCCTGCCCAGCATCTACAAATCCTGTATGGTAATAGCACTGTGACTTGGCTTTGTGAGTAATATTCTTTCCCCACCCTCATGTGATCAAAGCCAGGCCTGTCTGAGCCAATAAGTATCGCTTTGGGACTTGATAAAACTGCAAGGAGAGAGTTGTTCTCTTTTTGCTTGGACTGTTAACCTGGTAAAATATAAGACTAGAGATAACAGTCATCCTCCTTCTTGCTGCTGCAAGAGCAGAGGCTGCAAAGAAACAGAACTAACCCAGAAGGAAACACAGCCCCAAGGTGGAGAAAAACTGAATCGTGACACTGCTATGCAAACTCTATCCAGCCAAATCTAAGCCAGTACTGTACTAATATTGGGCTTCTCAGATATATGAGCCAATAAATTTCCTTTGCACTTAAGCCAATGTGATTGAGTTTCTATCGCTTGCTAAAAGACTTGGAAAAGATTGATAGAACAGATGGTCTTTTTTTTTTTAAGTTTCTGCCAGGGAGCTAGTTTAACCAACACCTAAATACTGAACTAGCTTAAAATGTGTATTTTCAAGTTTTACTTAATAAATAAAAATTATATGTGAAGAACAATATATTTCTTTTATATTTATGATCTTTAAACCCCTTGAATCTGGTAATAAGGGGAAAGAAAGGGTAGAACACACCTTGTGATGTTTCTTTCTTTCAGGATTGCTTCTACAGCAGGGGGTAATGGAGGAGGATAAGGCACATCTTTGTTGTACTGAGCAATTTGACCACACAGGATGATGTGGCTGTTCTGATTCATCTGTTCAGAGAAAACTGATGATTAGACCCTAAGATATATGCCTTTCCTATATATGATTTTATGGCTGTCTCAGAGAAAGCCTCCTTGACCGCTATTTCATCCTTTAGTGACAATAAATTGATTTTGTTTTCAAGGTTTGCCCATTATATGTATTTAAGAGTTTTAATTCACTGGAAAATAAGTCCACTCCAAAGGAACATAGAGGTAAAGGAGAGTTTGGTAATCAGCAAAAGAATTACATTAGTTGTTGTTGTTGCTACTTTTAGTAATAGTAGTAGTAGAGAATCCTTTTGGATTTAAATAATTTAACTTCAATTGCAAATACTTTATATACAGTAAAGGACAATGCAGTGTTAATAGCTGATGTTGACATTTATAACATTGTCAATAAAAATATGTCAATACCTGCAATCTATGAAAATCTATTCCCTACCCAAAGTCAGGGGTCATGGCTGTGAGTTGGTTGATGATGAGTTAGGAGTCAGAACTTTACCATTTGAACAATACAACTGTAATTTTTCACAAAAATAAGTTGCAGGTGAAAAATATAGTGTTGCTAGCAAAGAACTGAAATTGATTCTCATAGTGCAAATCTGCAGGCAAATGGAAGTAGATA
>NW_017731399.1:3294316-3330486 GCF_001890085.2 Hipposideros armiger
TAAACAACTTTCTATTGTCACATTTAAATTTTAAAGTGTGAAAGCATGTAAGATATTACAAGCATATTAGAGTGTTCATCACAATTTAGGTTAGATTACAGGGCTTTTAGCTAGAAGTACTTTGAAACCGAAACAACTGAAAACAGATATAATGTTCTTCTTAAAAACATTAAGACTGAATAAAATTAGACTTAGTTTGAATGTTAAAAATCTCACAAGTTAAAGCTGACTTTATAAAAGGATGGTCAGACCCAAAACCCTACTTCAGTATTTTTCAGAGGACGGATCTTGAGGGTATTATGTTATGAAATAAGTCAGACGGAAAAGGAGAAAAACAGTATGTTTTCACTCACATGTGGGATATAAAACGAAAAACAACAAATGAACCAACAAAACAAACAAACAAATGAAAAACTCATAGATACAAACAACAGAATGGTGGTTACTAGAGAGGAAAGGGCTGCGGGGAGGATGAAAAGGGTAAAGAGGGTCAACTATATGGTGACAGGAAGAGACTAGACCAGGTGGTAAGCACACAATAGAGTATACAGATGTCATATTATAAAGCTGTATACCCAAAATTTATATAATGTTATTAACCAATGTCACCCCAATAAACTTAAATTTTTTAAAAAATATTTTTCAGGCCTATGAGTAACTAAAATCATTTTAAGATAAAATGTTTGGTTTCAATGATTTCATAGTATAAAGGATATTATTGATAAAAACAAAGCACTTTATAAAATTCTATCATAATATTTACTGTATTTCTAGAACCCAATAAGTGCTTTGTTATTTGAAGACTTTTTTTTTTTTATGATATGAGTTTGTTTTTTAATTCATGGAATCCCAGACAAGTACTCTGATTTTCTTCCTTATATTGTTGGTTAGAGCAATGCTCCAGGCATTTACCATGTTAATTTTTGGTGAACAGAGAACAAGATACAAAATCTACAACATTTTTTTATATTGCTATCAAGTGAGTCTAAGCAGAGAATAACATCACCTCTAACAAAAATGTTAGAGGTAAAATAATCATATTATAAATTTGTTCAATTTTATATGTTAAATTATATACATGTATCCAGAGATTCAGCTATAACTACTTTTTTAGAAAATCAAATAATTTTCAGAAAACTTACCTGCCCAGCTAAGGATCCACAAGCACCAGCAGCCCCACTGACAACCATTGTTTGATTAGATCCAGCAGTTATATGACCTTTTTCCTGTATCCCAAACAAGGAAGTCAGACCAGGCATACCTATGGCCCCAAGAAAGTATGAAAGGTGTCCATCCACAAGTTGTGGGTCTACCTAAAATGAAATATATACCTTTTAAAAATAATACCAGGGATTCCTGTTTTAAGTCAACAAAGCAGAGACAACTTATTATAAACTGAATCGTGTCCTCCTGTGGAGGAAAAAGGGGTTCTATGGAAAGTAAGCTCACAGGGTGATCTGATCCTGAATTCCTAACTGGGCGGGTCATGGGGGATAGTCATGCCCCTGGCATGTAATTCTTTAGCAGAAGGCTTATCTTTGCCTTAAGCAGCCCTGTCCATTGCTGTCCATTGTTTGTGTGCGTCTAGGTCAGCAGTTCTCAACCTTTCACAGGGGTTGCCTAAGACCATCGGAAAACACATATTTTCGATGTCTTAGGAACCAAGACACCGCTCCTCTATCCGTCTCCAGGCCCACATGCAGATACTCCCACATACGAGTACCCGGCGACCCCTGTGAAAGGGTCGTTCTACCCCCAAAGGTGTCACGACCCACAGGTTGAGAACCACTGATCTAGGTGAACAAATCTTTGAAAATAAGAGAACCACCCTCAAGAGAGCACATAATCTGGTTAATTAGCCTATAATCCAATCCCTGCCTTGCTTTCTCCCACCCTCATGTAATCTTCCTTACATTCCCTCCTTAATTTCAAAATGCATAAAAGCAGCTGCAAAACTGTTACTCTGTAGAGCATTTGAGATCTTCTCTCCTGGCATACGAGTACATCGTCAGTTTTGGCTCAAATAATCTTATAAAAATTCTCTACAGGTTTGGGCATCCTTACCTCAACAGCCATTAAAATGTCACAAAGAAATAAAATGGAAGTTTGTGTTCAGCAGTTTTAAATGGCTATCAGTTAAATCTCGTGTGTGGATAAAGGTAATGGAGAATTAAGCCTACAGTACAAAGAAAGGGCTATAGTATGCAGATATATTTCATGTAGGTAATAGTTATTTCTTAGTAAAGGCAGTATAAAAACAGTGTGAGTTACATTTGTGTTCAGCAAATATCATTTCTCCATCCCTATTCCCAAAGCACTTTCAAGTTCTCCCCAACTGCTCAATTTCCTGCAATAGCACAATGATAGGGAAAACTAGAAACTACTGAATTTTTTTTCACTTCCTGCTAAGAAATTTCTAGTTAAATGTATTTCACTAGTACCATTAAGTTGACAAATGATTGTGTAATGTCTCCCATGTCATTTGTATCTTAACAGCGACCTTTACCTGATTATAAGAATTCGTAATAAAAAATACTAACATTTTAAAAATCTTTTTACAAAGCCTTTGTCACATTTGTCATAGCATTTCATTTACACATTCACTTGTAAGACAGCTATTTTCATTATGTAAATGAGGAAACTGAAGTTTAGAAATAAAAAGTAACTTCCTTGCTAATATATATTAGGTTAAATGACATGAAGCTGCCAGTTTTTATAGGTCAAAATACACAAATATTGGTAATTTCACATGGTTCAACTTAACAGAAACTGAACTCAGGATTTCTGACATGAGATGGAATTTCAAGCACAAACCAAATGAATTTCTTAAGTCAAATGACAATTTCTCAGGAAACTTGAAAGCATAACTGTAAGGGGCTTTCTGGTTCTTAATATAAAATACATTTTGATGCTTATACCTCAGGTTTTATTTTATACATGTAAAATTTGAGAAATAAATTCACTGGTAATCTAAGGACTGTCATATACAGTTACACCCAACAGTGGAAAAGGAACAAAGGCTTTCCACATTTTTGCAGCTATCTAAAAGAAAATGTACACTGTTATCTTTTCCCTGATAACAAACAGAACTGAATGCCAAATACAAAAAGTAAGAATTACAGGGGGACAAAAAATCAGATACTTTATATTATACATCACCTTTTGAAGGCTATTTCCATCCAGAATAACCTTGGTTTGCCAGGGCCAATAGAAAGAAGTCACAAAATCACCTTTAGTAAAGTTTGTGTGTTTGCTTTCTTCTATAATCCCAACACCTCCACCATCAACCACTTGAGACAGCTGCCAAGGTGTCAAATAATCAGATCCAGTGTCTTCATTCATTCTACAACGCTAAAAAAGAAAACACTCATTCTATCTGGTAATACTGAACCAGTTTACTGATTTACCCAGTGACTCAAAGACAGGTATATAATAAGTAATGTTAAGTAAAGTGTTAGGAAACAAATAAAATTTATCTTAGTTTCTCTCTTCCTTTCAGTTATTTTTTTATCCTGAAAAAAATGTATCCCCTCTCTAATAAGTAAAGAAATACAGTTAAAAAGGAATTAAAGTATGTTCTAAAATTAGATTGTGGTGATAGTTCCATAACTTTGTGAATAGACTAAAAGCCACTGATTTATACATTTAAATGTGTGAATTGTATGATATGTGAATTATATTTCAATAAGCTGCTAAAGCTTTTATACAATTATTATACTTAAAGAAATTGAAGTAATGTTACATATATTATGCTAGCAAAAATAACACATAATACTATGCCAATGGTTTCAATGGATTGTGGCAAATTAGATACACTTACATGTTGCTGATAATATAAAACTGTCAATTTTTTTACAGAAAACAAATCAGTAACATATAGACCAGAATAGTACTCATTTCTTTTGGCCTAGCAATTCCACTTCCCCAATGGAAATAGCACAAAAAGAAATGAAACTTTTTATACAGTTGTTCATCACAATCCCTTCTGAACTCCTCTTCCTCATTTCTAAAACCTATTCCCAAAGCATTTTTAAGCTGTCCCCAATTTCTCTAGTCAATTTCTCACCAAAGCACAATGATAGGGAAAACGTCAGATCAAGCTCTATATCATATCCCTAACCTCAGGTAGATGTTATCTTTATTCCACAAAGGCAGAATGCCACAATGGCACCACACCCTTCCATGGGACTAGAGCTAAAGACTTCTGGGAGGTAGTCAAGTCTCTCTTCCTCTCTGCGGCTCACTCTTGTCTCTCTCATGAAGCCAAGATGAAGAGGCCTACAGTGTGGTCCAGGAGATGGAAATATGGAAGGCTGCTTGATTAAGGGGCCATATACGTGGTCTAGTTCAGTTCACCAGGGGAACAGGCCAAATAGGAAATTGAGGCAGAGACTTCTATGGGAATGTGCTGCACGCCTGCTTGCGTACTCCTCCATGTGTTCTAGAAAAGCAAGTGCAGCAGCCATTGGATACTGGCCAGACCAAAGACCTGACTCTTAACTTAAATAAGGCTAAGGGGGAAAGCAGAACAAGTAATTCCCTGTAGATAAGCAAATGATGTCAACATAACAGAATATTATATAACCACCACAACAATGATACTTGGACTCGATTTTCATATGAAGATATATATATAAAGTCCCTTAAATATGAAATCAAAACAGTATATACACATTAAATATAACCATGTAAAATACTGTATACACATGATGATTAAAATTAGTCACGAATCTGGAATGATATAAAATTTCAATGATACCTTTTTTCCTTTTAAAGTTCTTTTTTTATTTTAAGAACAATGTCTAGTGAAGGCAACTGATTACTTATAATTCCCAAGGGGAGGGGCACACTGTGCCATGCAGGGCCACGTGGGGAAAGAAGTGATTTTCCTCCTTCATTTAATTAATACTTAATAAGCCCCACGCTAGTCACTGGAGATACAGTGATAAATAAGACCGTTGTCTTCCAAAGTTTACTTTTTATCAGGGAAGACAGATATCCAATAACTACACAAATAAGTATTAATTATAATTAGGATAATGGTGAAAGTCAGTCAAGGTACTGTTTTGAGACAATATAAGAGAGGACTAGCCTGAGGGTTCAGGGTGATTTAACCAAAGCAAATTTCTTTAAAACAGGCTTCTAGGGCATAACCCCGGCTGGCCAAGTAAAAGGAAAGTGGGAGGACGCTTTTAGATGGAGGCGCAGCACGTATGAAGGCTTGTTTGAATTTGTACCCGGGATTTTGTTTTAATCAGGTATGGTAAGGTGACAGATGGAGACAACTGCCTTGAAGGAAGAGGCTGTTACTTACAATTCCCAAGTGGAGGGCACACCAGACCATGCAGGGCCACGTGGGGAAGCACCAGTTTGTTAGGAGGCAAAAGCAGCAAGAGGAAAGCATGGCCCAGAGTCTTTATTGTGGTTTCTGGGGGAGGGAATGGGCAAGGCAGGGTAAGCAAGCTTGAGTAACGTTAGGATTGAATAGCTGGAATACTTATGGTGGGCTCCGGCTTACAGGCATGGTCCCTAGTTGTCTGGTACTGGCTCTGAGGTAATTTAGGGCAGGGGAAATATTGGCTTGGTGTGTGAGAGTTAGATGAAGGAGATGGTTGGAGATACAGGCTTTAGATCGATTGGTTTACACATGAAAGGTATGTCCCTGGCAAGTTGTTTGTTAGCTCTAAAAATTAGCTAGCCCTGGGAAAGGCAGTCTCTCCAGGATTAGCAAGGCCTCTAAGATATGAAAGCATCATAAAATACAGAAAATATTGGGTCATCAGGAAAGTCATGATGCATTTTTGCATTGAAAAAACATAGAAAAATACGTCATGACTTTCCCAACGACCCAATAAAAAGCATAATTAATCAAGGAATGAGCAAAAAGGGGCACTGGTGTGTTATAACAGAAAGAGACCCAGAGAAGCCAGGATACAAGGGTAAGAAATAAAGCAGGTTATGGTGAGACCGGGCAGGCAAACGGGTCAGACTGTGTAGCATCTTAGGCCATATTGAGGAGTTTAGTCTTTATCACAAGACCAATGGGAAGCCATTAAATGATTTTAATCAAGGTAACATGACTAGTTGCTATTATAAAAAGATCACTCTGGCTACAGTGTGGGAGATGGTTTAAGGGGTAAAGGATACCCCATTAGGAGAGAAACAATGGTGATTCAGACTAAGTAGATGTTCTTGGAATTTACTGAGAAGTGGATTGAACTGAGAATTATGTAGGAGGTGGGCCCCATAGGACCTGATGATTAACTGACAGAACATAGAGAATGAAGAGACAAAATTCTCAAGGCACACTCAGCGCTTTCTAGCATGAAATGAGTGGATAGAGGAGCTAACCGATCCCTGAAAAAAAAGAGAATTTTCTGTTTTTGTTGTTTTGAGGTTGGGTGTGTTTAGAAGTGAAATCATGAATTCAATTCATGTCATAATCCTAGTTGTTTGATCACTTATCTACCCCTAAATCTTCGGGTCATAAATTTCTCTTCCCTGTAAGACTCTCAGAGGGAATTCTACTGAATGGGAAGTTTGTTCCAACTTAAAGAATTCTAGGAAGAACACATCCTTTTAGCTTATTTCAACTATTCCTTTTTGTTTGCTCTGTTCAATCTTTAAAACATTTCTCACCTTGAACCTTAGCTTTATTTTGGTAAAATTTGTTTTCTTAATGTACATTGCATTTATTATCCTGGGCTTAAGTGATATTCTTTACATTTTGTTCATTAGGGCATATGCAATCTTTAGATGACCTGAGCTATGTCTTTATACATTGAAGAGTAAAAGTGTTAAGAAATCCAAACCAGTCATCGTCAAGAATGGACTCTGAATACTAAATAGCACACTGTCATTTTTCTCATGAATTTGTGATAATTACAGTGGTTCCCCCTTTTCTGCGGGGGATATTACAAGACCTCCAGTGGATTCCTGAAACCTCAGATAGTCCTGATATACATGCTATCTTTTGTTCTATAATAAAGTTTAATTTATAAATTTGGCATAGGAAGAGATTAACAATAACTAGTAATCAAATAGAACAATTATAACAATCTACTGTAATAAAAGGTATGTGATATGGTATTATTAAGTAAAATAAGGGAATACCATGACAGTCGATCTGATAACTGAGACGGCTACTAAGTGACTGACAGTTAGGTAGCACATACTCGTATACAGAACCTGCCATGTAAACTGAATCAATCTGAGAGAATTTCCCATCCTAATTTACTATCTTCAAGCTTTACTTACTACTGGGAAGTGATCTGGACATTTGGAAGAGCCTGACTAAACATAAGTACTACCATTATGAAAACCTTCCTTCTACAGCATTCCTTAATAACACTAGTGAATAAAAACAAAAGCACTCTGTAATTCACATATATCAAGATATACTTCCTCAAATATCTATTAATCATGAGGATTGCACAATAAAATTAGGATGCAACATAAAAAATATGAAAATAAAATTAATTTTTACCAACTCACAAAATCCTGATTCTTACCATGTAAGGATCCACAGAAAGATAAAGAGTTTTGACTTGTACTTGTCCTTCATTGATATTATCTGGTAAATTTACTTCTTCTACTCGGAAATTTTCTGCCACTGGATTACCATTTTTTCCTAAAATATTAGGTAAAAATGTAATATCAAAAACTCACTTTCTTATATAATGATTTATTATTCTTTAAAAGGTCATTCTAGGATTAAAAGCACTACTCTCTTTTAATACAGGCATGAATAAATCTATATTGTTTTGTAATTTCTGTAACTCAGCATAAATTCTTCAAATACTTTTAATTACTCTTGATTTTCTCCAAGAAAATCCTTTGGAACATTGCTGTTAACTTCAAAATTTCTGTTTTTAAATGACTACAGGTAAATCACCTTACCTGTTTTAAAATTTATAAGGATGTCAAAAAGCGAAAAATCATAGCCAGCTTTTAAAAAATTATAAAAATTAAAATTTACAAGGTAGCAGAAACACATCAGCCAACAAAATAAAAATAAAAAGGTAAACTTTCCTTCTTCATTTTAAGAAGAAAACAAAAACTTAAATAATGTAATTTTTTTAAAAGTCTAAAAATGAGAAAATTTGAAATATGAAAAGAGAAATCTATTAGCAGATAATGCCATCACTAAAAGTGTACTCGTGTTCAATATGTTGAACATAACCAAACTTCCTATTCATTGAATCATCCCATTTCTGAGGTGGGAAGAGAATGTAAAGATTTTAATTTAACTGTTCACTTCACTAAAACTGAGGTCAGAAAAGGTAAGTAAGTGACTTCCGCATGCCACATGCTAGGTAGGTGGGAAAACCAAGGCAGCATGGGCCCAAATCTCTTAAGTTACTTCCATACCTGTTTCTATGACTCAGGTTAGATGTCAGCACAGACATAGGTCAGTGCTCTGCTCATAAAACAGAAAAGCAAATTTTAAGAATCAATTATACATACTATAAAGAAAAAACAAAAGCTACATATATTTGTAATATAACCTTTTAAATATTATAATTCTAAAATACCTTATTTTTTCAACAAATGGCCTTGATAAATTAGCACTTAAAAAATCTGAATATTCCATTGTTTAAAGAATTTCTTCTAATATCTCTGCTAGTGTTAATATCTTCCTACGTCAATTTAGCACACTGACATAACATGAATACTTTTGTTCCTCCATTTGCATGAAAACTTATCAAAGACCACAGCTGTTCATTCATCACAGATAAATACATACCAGGTCGGGAATTCAGTATCACTCTTTGTACAATCATCGTCTTGCTTGCACAGGGAATCACACAAGATTTCTGTATAAAATAATTCCTATAGATAGAAAAAAATTTTAAATCACAAGAAAGTTTTAGAATGAACAATTTAAAAATTAAAACATGAAGTACATTTGTGTTTCTGAACAAGGAAAGGAAAAAAACATATTTAGGATCCAAAAAAGATATAGTATCCTGTCAGAGTTTGCCTCCTAAAGCAAATATATGAAAACTAAGTCTAATTAGAATATTTGCTTAATAGGAACAAGTTCGTTGACAACTGAGTGGGGCAAACTGTTTTTGGCCTCACAACTCAAGCACATTCATCTTCATACCACCATGATTAAGCCTCCTGCTGTGGCTTGATTAAAAGAAAACAGCATGATATACTCTTCCAGAGCTTGCCTTTTAATCTAGTACCAAAATAAAAACACAAGCTGCTTAATTGAGATGTAACCAAATTTTCAATAATTCTCTTACTCATTTATCAAAATGGAAACTTCTTAATAGTTTGGCTGGTTATAAAAGGAAGGTCAAAGCATTTTTAAATCCTTACCTTATAGGAAATTCTGTAATATAGAATGGACAAATAAGTAAAGTATCAAGTTTATTCTGGGTATCCAATTTGAGCTAATGAAAGAAGCAAAATGAAGTTCCTGTGCTGACACTATCTGACTTGAGGGAAATAGCCCTGCTTACCTTATCCATCAGTAAAAATGAGAACAAACCTTTCACTATAAAGGAAATATTAAAAGGAAGACATTTTGATGACATTCAGGACATCAAGGGTAATACGACAACAGCTCTGACAGCCATTCCAGAAAAAAGAGTTCCAAAATTGCTTTGAAGGGTGGACTAGGCGCTGGCATTGGTGTGTAACTTCCCAAGAGAAGTACTTCGAAGGTGACCATAGTGATATTCAGCAATGAGGTAGGTAGCACTTTTTCTAGGATGAGTTCGCGAACTTAATTGTCCGACCTCATATGTATTAATATTTACAATCTCACTGGTTGTGACATTAATGGCTAGTTGCCTTCAATATCCATTCTCTTCTTATGGACACAATGTTGTCCAGCTAAAAGATTGCATTTCCCAGTTTCCCCATAAAACAAATCCCAGACATAATCCCATTTCAACTAAAAAAATCCCTCAGTTATGCATCTCTGATAACAGATTGTTTTAAACATAAACACTATGCCATTAAGCTAACAGAATTAATAGTACAGGTAATTCCTCAACATTATTTAATACCTAGTGCATTAGTGCAAATTCCGATTAAAGATGTCTTTTTACAGCTGTTTCATTAGAACCAAAATTGAAGGTCCACATACTACATTTTGAGCCTTCTCTCCTTTTTTATTTCATGCCACTGATTGAAGAAACATGTTTCTTTATTCTTTTGTCTATAGAATGTCCTTTGATTGCTTCCTCGTGGTGTCATTTACCTCTTTCCTTTATCTCCTCCCTTACCCTTGACTGGTTAGATCTAAAGATATAATTAGATGCAGGTTCAATTTTTTAGACAAGAATCTTTTAAAATGGTGCTGTGTGCATCCTATTTCATCACATCAAGAAAACCATGTCTTGTAAAGCTAAATATATTCAATATTTCTATTGAATTACATTGTGTATAAATTATGTAAGGATTAAAAAGCAAAGATTTCCAAATTGATGCTGAGTCCAAAGATAACTGCACTTAAGTGGTTATTAAAGCACCATGATGACTAAATTTTCAATTAAAGGAGTTTTTCCAAATGAAGTTGCAAATTTGTCCACTTCCCTAATCACTTTCAATGTATGCTTTATTTCTTTAAATTATAGATTTGTCCAAATACTGCTGCTAAGCAAGAAAAGTACACCTTTAAGGTTCTCTCCCTCTGTATTAAATTAGAAAGTTTTCAAGTGTCAAATACAATTAATTAATATAGGATAATCACACAATATCCCTTGATAGCACAACAAATTTAAAATATAAAAAACTGAATTTAGTTACAAAATTAAAACTGAAAATATGGCACACCAGGTTCTAGATATGAAAGGGTGGTGGTGGTGTTAAATTCATCCAAAGTGTGTGTGTGTGTGTGTGTGTGTGTGTGTGAGTGGGGGGTGAGGGGACTCTTTACTGACTGACATTAAGCAAATCACATTTGCCTGGTATGATATTAAGTGGGTTACTAATTAGTGCTAAGTAATATTCTAAAACAATACCAGATCAATGATCAACTGAAAAATTCATTCTGGTGCCAGTCATAAAGAGTGTGTTATTTAAATGTCTACCTTGCAGCCTAATATAAGCGAGAGGGCACTGAACTAGGAGGAGCAGAGTACAAGTCCTGGTTCTAACCAGGTGGGATCTTATTAATTTATTAATACACTCAGCCTCTTTCCTGGGCTAACGACTTTATAGTCATTACTGCGTTTAACCCCACCACCCAATAACCCTATGAGGTTGGTACTGTCAGCGTCCACATGTTATAGAGGAGGAAAGGGAGGCACAGAGAAGGTGAGTAACTTGCCCATGATTGCACAACTCGTAATGACGACACTGGGACCCATACTCAAACACACCATTTACATGAGCTTCCTAACACCGTTTAAGAAAACATTTCTCTATCCTGATCTCGTTCAGTTATTTTGCCACAAACGACTCTGCTGACCACGGCCTTCTTATAAAACATGGAAATTCCTGGGATTTCCTCAACTCTTTCTGGGCAGCCGCCATCCTCTCCTTTGAGTCTTCGGGTTCCTCCTTCCTCTGCCCAAGTCTAACCCGTAGTGACTCCTGCATGATTCTTCTCTTTCTCAGCGACCTCACCTTCCTCTATGGCTCCCACTACCATCCACTCATGTGAAAATTACTACGAACCTGCATCCACAGCCCCGAATTTCAAGCTGACTTCCCAGATTGTAAGCGCCAGAATAGGGATTTTTATCTGTTGTTCAACTATTTATGTCCATGCCCTATGCCTGGCACATGGTAGGTAATCAAAAACTGTGTGAAATGAACGTCCCAGAGGCACCTTAAACACAATTATGTCCAATCCTGAGGTTGCTTACAATTCTATTTAAAAACAAAAAACACCTGCTTCTGCTTCTTCTCCAGCATTCCCTACTCAAACGTCCTAGGTATAATGCCAGTAGTTCCAGGAAGAAGCCTGGAGGTCACCCTAGCTCCTGGGTCCTTCCTCACCCCGAAGATCCGACCCAAACACGGGTTCCCTACCCCCGCCCCAGGCGGGACTAGCGATCGCCGCCGGTCACTCACCGCCACCGAGCGCCGTAGAAAATATCGCGTTGTTTGCAGGGCTGTAAGCAGCTCACTGCGCGACTTCGGCTCTCCAACCGCAGTACGCAGGCGCACGACTAGATCTCTGCTCTTCGCCTCCTAGCCTCCCAGGGGCGGGCTTGGGAAGTTTCGGCCTGTTTCCTTGAGTGGCGGGGAAGGTCAGACAGCTATAGGACAGTCACGTGTCTGGGCAAAGCGTATCAATAAATTAATCATGACTCGTGCCCTATGGCCTTGCCTTGTGCCTGAACCCGAAAAGCAAATTGTTCAGCCTTGACCAGGAGTTCACTTCTAGCAATCCTTGGAGTAATTTTATTCGTTTTATGAACTTCTCCCTGAGCCTTGGACTGGAAAATTGCAGTGAGAGGGGCCATCAGGCCTACCCCTCGTTGTTTTATGGATGGGGAACAGACTGGGAGAGCTGATGTGATTGGACCACCCACCTTTCATCTGGTAGGGGACAGTGCTGAGATTAAAACAGTCTCTCCACACTGCTGGCCCAGGGCCCCTTCCTGGTTCTTTAAGGCAGGGCTGTCTCTTCTTTCACAAAGCATCCCGAATTCCTCAAAGATAGTTTATCTAGTGTGGTCAGATTTCTCAGTTTCATTAATTATTAATTGCTTCCCTTTTTGCCGAACTGGGTTCAGCAAGGTTTATTTCTAGGACAGCTTTGGTTCCCCAGGGACCCTAACAGAGACCATCCTGATTAGGCAGGTGAAAGAATTGCTTTTTACATTATATTCATATCAAAGCTAATCGCTCAGCACAAATAATGGTATTCAGTAGCTGAAAGATGGCTGGAATGGTGAGCAAGGGAGTAAGAATCATTAAACAGGGAAGAGCTCCTAGTTATTTCACCTCTGAAATTTCTACTTTGAGGAGGCTTTAGGAAAGGAATATAAGGATTATAATACTACGCAAATTCCTATAGGCCAGAGCTTATTTCTTTTATCAGTCTTGTACAAATAGACCTTCAATAACCTTTTGTAATAACTTGAGCCAAATAATTAAAAAGAAAATGTTCAAACAGACTAAAAGTAATAGCATAAAATACAGGTAGTTTAGAACTTGACCTTAAAAGAAACATCCTCTCAAAGTAGAAAAGAAACTTCAGTATTAAGTTAGTTTTGACTCTTGTTTCTAGGGCCTGAGAACTTGTATCGAGTGTGAGTTTTCTCCCTAGAATGAGTTCCCATTCCAAAAAAATGAGTATCTTAATTGTGACCTCACGAGAGGAGAGAAACTTATCTAGAACTACCTAGCTAAATTTCTTCTCCCAAACTCCTGAACCTCAGAAGAAACTATGTGGGATAATCATTTGTTGTTTTAAGCTGCTAAATTTTGAGGTAGTAGGTAATGCGGCAATAGATAAACTAGCATGCACACTAAGAGAGAATTAGGGCTCCTTGGAGAATGGCTGATTTGGGGGGCGAGGGAAGTTGGACACTAGATGAGCCTGAAACATCTTGTTTTCTAGAAATTAAGTTTTAAAAAACATGATGAGACGTCACAGGGACCCAGAAGTCAGCTTGAAGGGGATGCATCCTGACTGGCTAAATCTGGGACAACTTGAGCAGCAAAATAATTATGATAATGATTTATAAACATTGTGAAAATGGAAATCCATGAATCTATACCGATAACGAACAGCTGGAATAGAGGGTTCTTGCTTACAGTTGAACAGTGAGGGTTTGAACTGTGTGAATCGTTTGAAAAAAAATAATGCCAATAAGTGGGCCTGTGCAGTTCAAACTCACATTGTTCAATGGCCAACTGTATATTCAATTTAAGTTCTCTCTGTGTGTACCCTAACACCTTTGTTAAAGAAGAAAAGAAATCTGTTTGAGTTTCCTCTTAAACTGGATTCAACCAAAAGTACAAGGGCTTTTATGCCAAGAAAGAACCATCTTGCTTTATAATAAATGTCAAGGGTGCTCAAATACCTTAAACCACTAAGTCTTTCCTCTTCTGTTTATAGATCTATGTATGTTTAAAGGAACACATGCAAAATTCAAGCTGTCTTCAAGTATGCCTCAAGTTTTATTTTCTACAGGGCCTTTTTTTTTTTTTAAGATTTTATTGGGGAATTGGGGAAGGGGAACAGCCAAGTTGTCCCTCAATCTTAGTTGTGAAAGGCTCAGCTAGCTCAGCTCCAAGTCCAGTCACCATCCAGCTGCCTATCTGCAGTTCAGGGCAGCTCAGCTCAAGGTGCCTTGTTCAATCTTAGTTGCGGATGGATGTAGCCCACCATCCCATATGGGAGTCAAACCGTCAACCTTGTTGTTAGGAGCACGTGGTCTCACCAGCTGAGCCATCCAACTCAGTTGCAGCTCAGCTCAGGCACAGCTCACTGGCCCATGTGGGAATCGAACCGGCGACCCTATTCTCAGAGCTCACACTCTTAACCAACTGAGCCACTTGGCTGGCCCTACAGGGCCACCTTTTTTAGTCTTCTATGCACATATGTGCAAGCCCAGAATCAGTCAAGCATGTGTGAATAGCCTGGGCTCTCTTTGGTGTCCACTATCCACGCATGCCACCTCAGCCAGGAATGTGCCTACCCCAACCACAACTGCAACCACAGGCTAGTAGAGACCAGCTGTTGGCTTCTTCCTGTTCACCTGTATTGAAGATGTCACTTCCAAATAAAATGTCTCTTTTTTTTTTCTTAAAGATTTTTTTATTGGGGAATTCGGGGAGGAGAACAATGTTGGGGAATCGGGGAAGGGGAACAGTCAAGTTGCTGTCCTTTTGTTCTTCAGTCTAGTTGTGGAGGACGTTGCTTCACTGGCCCATGTTGGAGCCAAAAACGGTGGCCCTGTTGCTCAGAGCTTGCTCCCCAGCCAACTCAACCAACGATCCACTTGGCTGGCCCTACAGGGCCACCTTTTTTAGTCTTCTATGCACATATGTGCAAGCCCAGAATCAGTCAAGCATGTGTGAATAGCCTGGGATCTCTTTGGTGTCCACTATCCACGCATGCCACCTCAGCCAGGAATGTGCCTACCCCAACCACAACTGCAACCACAGGCTAGTAGAGACCAGCTGTTGGCTTCTTCCTGTTCACCTGTATTGAAGATGTCACTTCCAAATAAAATGTCTCTTTTTTTTTTCTTAAAGATTTTTTTATTGGGGAATTCGGGGAGGAGAACAATGTTGGGGAATCGGGGAAGGGGAACAGTCAAGTTGCTGTCCTTTTGTTCTTCAGTCTAGTTGTGGAGGACGTTGCTTCACTGGCCCATGTTGGTATTGTGATCATTGCGCTCTTCCCGGCAGAGGCAGATCGGTGGCCGGCCATTGGACAGCCGCTCACAGTGGCTCACAGTAACTGACAGCAGCCCACTGCAGCCCCACTGCAACCTACGCTATGGCTGGGGACTCATGGCAGCCCAGCTCCAGGTCGAGCTGTTGTTCACCATCTTAGCTGTAGAGGGCGCAGCGTCACTGGCCCGTGTGGGAGCCAAAAACGGTGGCCCTGTTGCTCAGAGCTTGCTCCCCAGCCAACTCAACCAACGATCCACTTGGCTGGCCCCTAAAGTGTCCCCTTTCAGCCACAGCAGAAAAACTGCCAGTCCTCATAGCCAGCCCCATCCTGGCAGAACCTTTACATATTCACCTGGGATGGTGGTGGGAAATAGGAGTAGCCCCAAGCCAAAACACCTCAAATTCCCACTGTTCTTACCCGAAGTTCAGCAATTCTCCAAGCATAAATACTTCTCAGATTGTGATATGCCTTTGGTCAATTTCTGGAGCACAAAATGGTTATTTGTGTTAATTTTGTCCAGCTTTATAGTGAGCTTTTAGGGGAGTAGATTTTCTAATCTCCTCACTTGTCCATAACTGGAAGTCTGTTAGTTTATTTTTAAATTCCAAATCACTTTAGAAAAGGACTTGAGATTTTTGTGTGCATCAAAAGAGGCATGGCCTAAAGAAAAAAAATAAATCTGAGGAACCCTGAACTAAGTCAACTCCCTCACTGTACAAAGGAAGAAAGAGAGACAGAAAAGCAATATGACTTACTCAAGATAAAATAATTTGGTTAGTTTTTAAAATAGTAGTAAATTAAGCTACCATTTATTTAAACAGTGGTAATGAAACTACTTTTCCTAGAACATTTTTTTCCAAATTATTTAAAATATTGCCATTTTATTTTGTTGATCATCTCTTTTTTTTTTTTCATGTATTACGTCTATGGATATAGGACCTGGAGTTTTATAATAATGAATAATGGATCAAAACTATGACTGGTTCCCATTCTTGTTACCAACCAAGAACTCGTTTCTAAGCCATCATTTTGAACGAAAATAATACCAGATCTAAAATCTCAAAAACATAATGTTGAGCAGAAAAGGCAAGTTACAAAATGAAACAACAGTATGATTTCATTTATATGAAGTTTGAAAACATGCAAAATAATACAAGTATGTTGTTTGTGGATACAACTTATGTTGTAAATGCATAAAAACATGCAAGAGAACGATAAAGTCCCAATCCATACTGAGAATGACTACTTCTGAAGGAAGAGAAATAAGATCAGGGAGGGGGCACACATACAATTGCATTTCTTAAACTAAGTGGTGAGTATCTGGATGTTTGTTATATTATCCTATAAACTTTTTGTATTCATAAAATATTTCATGATAATCAAAAGCATTAGATACCAGATATATTATATTTTAAGGAAGACATAAGAGTTACATTTCAAAGAAAAGGATCAGATTGGCTTTTGGAACACACAGCATCCATAAAGAACTGAGGTTTTTATTCTCCTTAATGGTCTTATCTGAGGAGCTCAGAGACTTTGTAGGGTTAATATGTGATCTTCAAAAACCTCTTTTTCTGAAAAGAGAAACACTAAGCCTTCATACAGAGAATCCTTATGTTAGAAGACAAGTTGAGGGATGTATTAGTGTTAAGACAAATTGTGAAAGACTTTAAACTGGGCAATAAAGGCTACTGGGTGCCCAATCTAGCAGATTATCTCTACCTTTCATTGTCTTTGAGCTATTTTACAGCTCTGTGAGGTGCAAAAAAACTGATAGCAGTGCAAATAATTCTTGTCTACAGAAATACAAATGAAATTGTTTCTGGAGTACAATTGATCTCTCTCCCCTCAAGCAACCAGTGTTGCATCTATTAATCAAATTAATTTCAGCACTGCTAATTGTCTATATATAGTCTGTTTATTTGTATCATCTTTTGAGTCAGTTATAATATCTTACTGGTTCCCTCATTAATTAATGACAAATAAAATCTTAGACACGTGTTAATTTTGTATTTGTATAAGTTATGATTTTAGTTTTTAAAAATTATTATCCTTTAACATGAGGGAAGAGTGTGTTTTCATCTGATTTCTGCCAAACCACACATATTACACAATCCATGAGGCAGCTCCTCCTGGCTATGGACCTGGCCCCTTGGGATTATTTAGTCCTATTATTTCTCTCCTGCTCTTTTCATTTTGCTCTTCCATGCTAGATTTTTTTTTTAATCTATTTTTAAACCTTGATTCCTTGCTTCCTTAGCAACTGGAAAGATAACAAATATCCTTTACTAAGCAGGCAATATATAAGGTTTTCTCTTTAATTAAGGCCATGTCTACATCCACAACATGATATGAAAAATCAAAGCACTTGGAGGGATCAAATCAGACCCATTTCCCAGCTTCCTGCTGTCCAACCTTCCTCCTCCCAAACTCCAAATGTGCCTTTAGCATTGTAAACAAACTATATATATTTGTCAAATTAATAAACAATTGAATGGATGCCTATTGTGTGCTTAATGCCATTATAGGTGCTAAGTGGCATATCATGTGAATGAGAGGCCCTGACCCACAGAAGTTTACAATTCATTTGGGGAGACAGGGACATAACAGTATATGCAGAATATGATAAGTACTAAAAGGAGTGATATTGGCAATAAATGCTTCATTCATTCACCCGTTGAGCAAATCACTATACACTGTCTATTTTATGAAGGCATTGTGGACTACAGTGGCAAACAGCACTAACACAAACCATCCCTTCACCAAGTTTAGCCTCGAAGGGACTAGGACAAGTAATCAGGCGGTTACAATACTGCAATAATTGGGTAAAATGACACTACAATTTTTTGACATTTACTTAGTCATTACCAGAATTAAATGCATTTGTTGCCTCTCTAGTCTGAGTAAGTATATTGTTTTCCCCCCTTTAACAATTATTTGCATGTTTCTCTCCTTGTTAGACTTGAACTTCTTGAGCCTAGGGATTGTATTTTATTCATTTTCAGAGCTCCAATGGCTAGCACAGTCTTTAACATGTATAAATTGTGCAGCATATATTTACGATTTAATGAAAGACTAAGGCCTTTTTTTCAAGTTATCTGCAGGATCTCAGTCAAAACTCGAAACTCTGTGGTCGGAGTTTGAAGCATTAGATAAGCAGTTGAGGATAGGCGCTGAAACCAGGGATTCAGCCATTGCATCCTCTCTGACTTCTCATTGACCTCTGGACCTGTCACAAAAGAGTCTCATTCTAATTTTTCTCATCTGTGAGGTGGCTGCTTTGATATTTACCACCAGAGGTACTGAGAACCTTAAATAACATTTAGGAAAGAATCTGTAATCCTCATATATGAGACCCATACCTGAAAGACCATACCATTATCATGGCCCATTTCATTATATCTGGATGTTTTTTTTTTTTTTTTTTTTTTAGAATGTAAGTGTTAAGTCTGATGAGTTTTGTTTTGTTTTTAAAGATTTTTATTGGGGAATTAGGGGGATGGGAACAGTGCTGGGGAATTGGGGAAGGGGAACAGACAAATTGCTCTCCTTTTGTTCTTCAGTCTAGTTGTGGAGGACGTTGCTTCACTGGCCCAGGTTGGCATCATTGCGCTCTTCCCAGGCGAGGCAGATCAGTCGCCGGCTTCTGGACGGCCGCTCACTGCGGCTGCTGGCCGCTCACACTGGCTGCTGGCTACACACAGTAGCCCATGGCAACCCACTGCCACAGGGGCTGCAGCCTACGCTGTCGCCGGCGACTCACGGCAAGCCCAGCTCCAGGTTGAGCTGTTGCTCAGCATCTTAGCTGTAGAGGGCAGTGTCACTGGCCCTCATATGTGGGATCCGAACCGGGGCCTTCTGGCGTCCCAAGCCAGTTCTTAACCATCATGCCACTCAGCCGGCCCTGGATGTTTTCTTAACTAGATTGGTTTTACATGTTGACATGAATTAGTATGCAGCGCTATTGTTAAATTGAGGGTTGATTTTTCACTCCCCAGAGAGCTTTCTCCTTCAGTAATGGAAAAACAAACACCCATAATTGCAGTAATAACACCCTCACTTGTGATCTTGTCATGTTGCAAGAATCTTAAAACAGGAGTTCGGCTGAATTACTGCTTAGACGAGAGACCTTCAGAGAAGAGGCATGTGTTTCAGGAGTAACCTGAAGTACTGTTATTTGCATTTTTCTCTTTCCTTTCCTATTTCCACATTCAATCTGTGAAAAGCCAGGATAAGATGAGAGCCAGCATCATGTAGCCTCAAACGCTTCTTTTAAATAGTTCTTGTTTCTCTTCCAGCTGCTCCACCAGTCCTGTGAGGCTCCGCTCATGGACCCTTTGACACTCCAGAGAGAACTTCCTATGACCTGGCCTCACCTACTCCTTCTGGCCTGGTTGGCCACTGAAGAAATAGTAGGCAAGAGTTTGTGGTTTAAGAGTTGTTGATTTCACACCTCAGCATGCATTCTTATCAGAACCGGACTCTATGGTGATGCAATCAACACCATCTCAGCATCTGTCCTGGCAAGAGACAGTTACATAAAAGATGTAGCGATAATATAGAAGTAAAAATAGTTGAAGATTGCATTTAAGTTACCACTCAGGTGTCTTTCTCTTCAGGATGCCTGCGATTATTCACAAGGAGAAAAGTAACTGGAACCAGGAGAGATGCTCACTAGTGTACACTTGAGCAGCACGTGTCACATGGGCAGCAAACTCAGGTTTTTAATCAGTTATCCATTCACAACTGTAGCCGTTGTCCATTCTTTCTGCTATCACTAATAACCATTGTTATAAACATGTCTCCTTTAGTTGGTTTCACCATTTTATCCATCTGAACACAGAATCCATTAAACCAGCATGACAGTAATCACTTCTGACAGCACACCAGCACTGAGTGGATGTGCTGGCACGTGGGGACGTGGAGAACATACCTAGGGAAGGACGGGGGAAGAGGAATGCATAATTAAATCAGGAGTGAAAATAAACTGAAAGGGGTGTCAAGTGCAACTAGTCTAAAACACAATGTGCAACCAAACCCTTGGCAACGGTATGAAATTATTCTCAAGGAGAACATTCAGTGAAGACCCTATTTTCAGAAACTAGTTGGAAAAGGATTGCTAAGCAGCAGACTGCTCCACATCATCCTTAGAAACAGCTAAATGACAGATACACAGTAAAGGTGGGTAGATGAACGCATATGAATAAAGATGCAAGCATTTTGTGGTTGGAAGTTTTATTGTTCTGAGTAAATTATTTAAGGATTTTACATTTAAGGCTCAGCCAGAAGAAACTCTTGTTAAGTAGCTGTTTAGGAAACGGGCATTTCAATAGGTGATGTGGTCATCCAACATTGTTCTCTGTGCTCTGTGGCGCATGCAATGCTACAGTTGCTGAGGTTCCTCTCCTAGATGCCGATGCACACACAGTCTCCATATACCACATAGGTATATGCATACAATGTGTCATCTCTGACTGTAAAGAACAGCATAAGGCCCAGATCGTTACACGTCAGCATCACTGGAACACCTGGCAGCTTGCGGCTTTTTTCCTGGAGGCCTCCACAAGCCCACTTTAATTCTGCAGCTTTAATTTAGACCCAAAGTTCTGCCTAGGCTTGTCCAGCCTGTGTGAGTCAGGTATCCAGGTGGCCATGCTTATGAGATCCATTGGGATGGTTTTTTTTCCCTTAAATTCATCTTTTTTTTCTCTATTTCTCTGTCACTTATAATCTGAAAGTGTGTTTCATTTAGCAGATCTTGCCTCTGTCAAACCCTGAGTTATGGCTGATCGGATGGCTGTATTTTCCTGGCTGGGGGAATAGAAACCGCAGTGATCAGCAGGTCTCGCAGTACGGACATTGAATCAGGAAGCCTTGCCAGGCCTACAGAAACCAGGAATACTACTACTGGCAACAAGATGCATTATTTCCTCCACAGCATGTGTCTCTCAGCCCCTAGGGGTATGCAGAGGTCTAGTGACTGGAGGCCTCACACTGGTGCCACTCTCTCCCCAGCACATTGCCTCGGCACAACCAGGAGAAGCGGAAAAGAATCCTGGGCAGGGGGCAAGGCAGAGAGGGTGGTGACAGCCGAGGGGGGTGCTGGCTTCCAGCTCCAGCTACTGTTACCACATAGTGTCCCCCTCGTCTAGACACAGAGGAAGAGCTACCACAGCTCCAGATGACTGGATAGTATTTTTAAAGATTGATTTATGTTTTTTCTCTCCCTGAATATTCTCTTTCCCATCAACCAGGGAGCTAGCTCTATGCTTGATTGCCTCAGAGAAAGCAAATGAAAGTACAGACAGCAGAGTCTTTTAATGCTTGTTTACCAAGCCCTTAGGAGAATGTAGAAGGTTTGTGGTAGAAGTAGAAGGAAAAGGTTCAAGAGTTTTACAGTGTCATGTATTTAAGAAAATCAAGGGGAACAGATTCCCTTCAGTCTTGGTTCCTGGCAGGGCCGGGCCCCAGGGAGGTGGCAAAACCCCAGAGAGGGAAGACACTGGGCCCTCAGCTTTGCAAGCAAGCCCCATGTCCCAAGTGGCATGGAAGCAAAGGTCACCAGATCTGAAGGGGGAAAGGCACAACGTCTGTCTCAGGGTTTGTTAACAGTCACAGATGACCCAGTGACAGAAGGGCACCTCCGACTGGGAACCGAGTAAGATGGGAGAATCTTCACCTGATCCCAAAGTGGGAAACACCAGGAATGACCGAAGTTAATGATTTTGCCTGTCGGAATGGGACTCAGAGGCAGAAATTCAATTGATATGAAAAACAAAGAAAGTGCTGTTCTGTGAGTCAGATTCTGTGGACTAAGAATCGTACATTCATCGGGAGAATTGTGGAGGGTTTTGTACTGTGTCGACATAGCTCAGCTGGAGCTACATTTTCCACAACTCCCTCCCTGTATTGCACACATTAGGGTTGGCCACAAGAGAAGCGTCACGGGAGATTTGGAAGGCAGAAGTGAAGCAACGGCCTGGATGCTCTGAAGGCCTGTGTCGGGCCCTGGGTGCTGCCGTGCTCACACACCGTCGTTGCTGACCTCGTTTACCTCGCTGGTGCGGGCCAGCAGCTGAGCCCACAGTTCCTCCAGCTCCCACTGCTGCTTCCTTGCTGCTTGGGATGCTTTCCAAGTAAATGATTTGCACTCAAATCCTTACCTCACGGTTGGCCTCTGAGAAAACCCAACCTAAACTCTGGTTGGATGGAACAATGGGCTGAATCTGATAAGATTCGATGTATTGAAGATCGGCTTTTAAGATTTTGAAAACCATCTATGCGTATACAGGGGAGGTACCCACAATGTCTAATCGCTGTTCAGCATGGGCACCACCAGAGCAGCTTGCAGGCCCCAGAGCTGGAGGAGACTTCTGGTTGTGCCTGTGGGAAGTCTAAGAGTCCCAGGTTTCCAGTAATTTTACATCCAGTTCAGCCATACCAGTAGAATATGTATTGTTTTGTGTATACGATGCTGCTGGTGCAGATGAAGAGAAGCATGTGTGTATGACCCAGATACAGCTGAGCCACCATTTCCTTCCTTAGGGCCTGCCTTAGCATTGTGTGCTGGTCAAAAGAAACACAAGTCTGACTCCAGACAGCCTTGAAAGTAACAAAGACTTTCCTACCTATCTCTCCAAGAGGTCAGTTGAGGAGTTACATTATCTGACAGACAGCAAGTTCTTTGCCCTCAAAGTCCTACCCGTAACGCAGTTGCTTAAATCTTCAGTTCCCCAGAGGCACCAGCAGGCAGTGGACTCTCTCCCACGGTCAACACTATCCCCCAGTCTGCTCTGGCCCATAAACCATGGGGTTTCCATGTCACACAAACCAAAAGCTGTCCTCAAGAGGCTGAGGTTAGAGAAGGGGTAAGACTGTGGGGAGGAGACTAATTAGACTTTTTTTTTTTTTTGGTCCCTGTCACAGGTGAAATTTAATTATTTAAATTGATCCTAAATTCAGAATCCACCCTCCTCACCAGAGTCAGGCCTCCTTGCATAGAAATTAGCATAGAATGACAGCACATCCACAACTCAATTATCTCTCACTTCCGAAGGAAGCCAGTCCCTAGCTCAGATAGGTATTGCAGGGAGGGTTGCTAATGACCTCCAGGCCCATTAGTATAACCTTCTTAATGTTGGCTTCAAATGCTGATGCAGGCAGTGTGGCCCATTGCCCCTTGGCAAGATGTGAGCTTCTCTTTCTGTCCTGGCACAGTCATGGTCCCAGTTCTCAGGTAGCAGCTACTATCGCCCAGACACTAAAATCCAGGCTAGTACAAAGGGCTTCAGAAATTGGCCGATCTCTAAATCCTTTCCCATTTTAGCCTTTTCAACACTGATGTATGAAGTAAAAGTTTATGTGGTGAGACAGTGCCAAAACTCCATTTTCTCTACTAATGGAAGAGGGTAGGAGGAAGGAAAACACAAAACAGGCTCTGTCTTACAGGGCTCACATTGTCATTCTCACGGGAGCTCACTTACTTCCAGGGCAGCTTGCCTCTGGAGGGGATAGTAGAGTCTCGGGGTTGTGGGGCCAGGAACTCCAATTTGTATCAGAAAGGATAGCAGTTGCCCATGAAGGATGAGCAAATTACCTAAGGCACCCAACTGGTAAGCAAAGAAATTCAGAGGCCGCAAACTCTTGCTGCCTCTATCCCACCCACCTAGAAAGACAGGCAACAAGCCATGGAATGGGAGAAGATATTTTCAACCAGCAAAGCCCTGATATCCAAAATATATACATATACATATTCCAATAAACCAAAACGAAAGATGACAACCCACTATTTAAAAAATGGGCAAAAGACTTGAAAAGGCATGTCATAAAAAATAAAAAACACATTAAAAAGGTGCTCAACTGTATTAGTTACTGGAATAATGCAACTTAAAACAATAATGAGAGAACTTTACACAACTTACAAAAGAAGAAAAGATTTTAAAATCTGACAATATCAAATGATAGTAAGAATGAAAAACAATGGGAATGCCTATACACTGCTGGTGAGAGAATAAATTGGTTCAATCACTTTGGAAAACCGTTTGACAGTTGAATATCCACAGATGCTATGCACAGAGCCTTTTGCCACATGTCCCAAAGCTGACCACTTCTCTTCCAGGTCTCCTATAACCTGGTCTGGATTAACTTCTCAAAGAAATGAGGTCTGGTGTGAGGAACTGGCTTTCCTGTCTGTCCCTCCCTCATTACCTCCTTCTCTCCCTCTGTCCCTCCTTCCTCTGTCCCTCCCTTCCTTTCCTTCTTTTAGTTTTTCAAAAGGGTGAGATAAAACATACATATACGAAAATGCATAGAACACATTTGGACAGTTTAACAAATAATTGCAAAGCAAACCCCCCTGTGTAACCAATACCCAGATCAAGAAATAGTGATTATCAGCATCCAAAGAGTCCTCTGTCCGCCCTGAATAATCACCATCTCCTCCTTCCCCATTAGAACTACTATTATCCTGACATTCGTGATAGTAATTTCCTTCTGATTCTTTATAATTTTACCACCATCTTTGAACTTTACGTGTATGGATTCCCACTGAATACATTATTCTGTTGTCAACATTCTTTTCCGCAGCATTATGTTTGTGAGGTTCAAATATATGGCTGTAGCTGTAGGTCACTCGTTTTCATTGCTGTGTTGTATTCCATAGTATGAATACATACACTGCAATGCAATTTCCCACTCTATTCTTGATGGATAGGGTTATGTCTAGTTTGAGCCTATTAGAACAATGCTGCCAAGAACATTCTTGCACATAAATCCTGGTGCACATGTGCAATAGCTTTTCTAGGGCGATGACCTAGTGTGGCTTCCCTTTAATCTGGGCTTAGTGCATTCATGCTTCTTCCCGGTCTCCTCTTTCAAAACTAGCTCTTAGAAAAGGTCATAAATTCACTCATGCTAAGGTAGGAATGGCTGAGAAATATTACCACGTATCCTTTCCCCTATAACTGAGGTAACATCAAATGAATTAATTTCTAATTGTAGAGTCTCAGTTATCTGGAGGCTGAGGGAGAAATCTATTAAGGCTGGCCCTGAGAAAAAAGTATCACATAGCAGTGACACATGAACCAAGAAAGCTAATATATATATATATATATATATATATATATATATATATATATATATATATATATTTGGCAAAAAAACCAAAACAAACATGAAAAAATATCCAAGGTGTTATATTTATTATTATTTTTAAAATCTCCACACTTTCAATAATCCTGTGAGAGAAAAAAAAGGGGGACCGTAATAACTGTTCTATCTGAATAGTCAAAAACCAGGTACAAGACATGAAGTCCCTTCTCCGGCACATAATGGCTAAGCTAATTGAAATGGTCAAGAAGAAATCCTTAAGGCCAGACACCCATGCTTGAGGCCCTGTTCCATCAGCTAGATAAGTCATCTTCTCCAAGCCAATTTCCTCATCTATGAAATTGATATGATGATAGTACTTACTTCATGACGTTGTTGAGAAGATAAACAACAGTGCCTGCCACTTAGTAAGTGCTCAAACAGTATTCAGTATCAGCCCGCTTAGTTTTATTTTTGAAGCTGAGCACTTTCTGTGAGAGCTGGGTAAGCAAATGATCTGAGCAGGGTTCACTGAGGCTATTGGGGATCCTGGCAGGCGTAAGAAGTAAATGAGAGAGAAGAGGGAAAGAAAGCAAAGTGAAGCCAGAGAGAGAAAGGAAAAGGGGCACATCTGCTGCGCAGGAGGAAAAGTGCCAAATTTCCAGAGGTGGGTGGTTGAAGGCCAGTCAGAGGGGTGCGTGGAGGAGTCGGGGCCAGGGAGGCAGAGGGAATGCTGTAATAATAAGTCCTGCCTGGGGAGAGGTTTGAACAGCTCTCACTGGGTCAGGGCAGAGAAGTCTGATGTCACCAACATGTAACTAACAAGGTACGGGAAAAGAAGTGGATTAGATTGCAGTTAGCAGATAACAATGTGCATACCCACAGGGCAGCCAAGAGTCAACAGCTCCCGTGTATGCTGATGGATTCCCAACTCAAGCACCAGGGAGTCACTTAGTTTTTCTGCCTTAAGATTTTCTCCTAGCTTAGAAGCTTGTTCAGTATACTTGCAGGCACAGCCACAACAGGAAAGCGCGTGTGTGTGTGTGTGTGTGTGTGTGTGTGTGTGTGTGTGTGTGCGCGCGCGCGCAGGACCCAAAGGCAACTCTCAACCAATGGAAGAAGGTTGATAGATAAATGTTCAAACCTCCCATATTTCAGAGGTACAATTCTAGGTGAGTTTTATATTTTTATACGGTTCTTCAAAGGCTCTCCAAGGAGATTGTGCCAGTTGTCCACAGTGAAAATCAGCTCAGTAATGTATCTTTCACTGGCGTTCCGTTTTTCCCTGTATCACTCTCCCCTCCTTCTCACTGTCTTCTTGGGATAGCCTCCCAAATACACTATTGTCACCTTGTCTCAGTTCTGCTTTAGGAGCGACCCAAACTAAATTATATTATTATCATCTAACACAAATCTGGAAGCTGAGATTCAAAAATACAAAACACTGTAGAATGAAAATGGTAAAAAATAGAATAAAGTCTATGGCATAGTATCATTTACATAAATATTCTATGCATATACTACATATTGTATAAGGAAACATACAAATACTATTATACCTTTCAAACACATCAGAGTGGTTGTCTGTGATGGTCAGGGGAAATGGGTAGAAAATGGGATAAAAGGGAATTTTTTAAAAGTGTCTTACATGGACCAATGATAACTGTGTAGAATATGAACTGAGGAACCAAGGAGTATGATTAACTCAACTCTGCATCTAAGATCTAAAATGAAAAAAAAAAGAAAAGAAAATATAGGGAGATACTATGTGATACTTGGTATAGGGAAGACCTCCTTTTGTTTTCTTCTTTTAAGATTTTTTTTACTGGAGAATTGGGGGAGGGGAACAGACAAGTTGCTGTCCTTTTGTTCTTCAACCTAGTTGAGGGGGACGTTGCTTCACTGGCCTATGTTGGTATTATCATTGTGCTCTTCCTGGGTGAGGCAGTCGCTTGCCGGCCATTGGACAGCCACTCAAGGTGGCTCAGGGGAGCTCACGAAAGATCACGCCGGCTACCAGCCAGCCCCACTGCAGCCTACGCCAGCAACTCATGGCAGCCCAGCTCCAGGTTGAGCTGTTGTTCACCATCTTAGCTGTAGAGGGCACAGCGTCACTGGCCCTCATGTGGGATCCAAACCGGGGCCCTGCTGCTCAGAGCTGGCATCCCAAGCCAACTCTTAACCAACGCACCACTTGGCTGGCCCAACAAATCTGTTTTGATCTGTACGTTCTACACGTGTGGTATGTAAAAGCTTAGAATGAAGTCTGGGATATTTAAAAAATAAATATATGTGTTAAAAAAGGGTGGAGGGAGCATGAAAGGATTCCTACATGACAGTTTTCCTGTAAATAGTTTTGAGCAATAAGGCCAGTTTTTCCAAGTGTCACTAGGTTCATAAGCACTCATCTTCCGGAGTCATACCACTGGAGAAACTTTTGGGCCAAAGCCTGCACGTTCCTGAACTGTCCAGCAGGGGGCAGAAACACCATGAACCGGCAGCCCTGGCAAACTGCCCTGTGACCTGGAATTTCGGGCTGGGCCACGCCTGCTTGAGCAGCAGACATTTGGCCTGCTTCTCCACCATTAAAGGCTGATTATTTTTAAGTTTTCTTGCAGAGGAGCAGATTCGAACATGTACTCTTGACTGCATATTTTTAAAATTCTGAACATGCCTTTGAGTTCAGGGTAAGATCTATTTTTTTTTTTCAAAAGGAATTGGCCCAATTAATATTTTTATTTTGGAAGTAAAATATATTCATTACAATTGTTAAAAAAAGTATAAAGTGGAAAACGTGTAGTTTTATTATCTGGAGAGAACACTTTAATGTATCCCTTTTCTAGACTTTTGAAACGTGTAAACACGTCACCAAAAGGGCCATCATATTATACATGCCATTTTATAGCTGCTTCTTTTCAACTGGATCAAAAAGATCTCATAGGCATCTTTTAAGGGCTCAATATTAAATGAAATTTACATACATGTTATTAACCCAGTTATATTCATTAAAAAGCATCCTGACACCGAGCAAGATGGTCCAAGACCCCCATGCCAGTGTTTGCCTTCATGGCATTTCTAAGAACAAATCAGCAGCAGAGGAAGCCAAGTCATCTTTGGATCCACACCTCTAAATGGTGTGGTGTTTTGACAGCCAGGCTTACGTTTGACAGAGCTTATGTTGCTCTGTGGTCTTTTGTAGGTTTGCCCACACAGTGGCTTCCTGGATGATGGATGTTATTTCCACTCATTGGATAGCAGAAGATAATCACAGATCAGCTTCAAAATCTTCCTTGGAAGAGTGACCAAGCTGTGCCTCTGCATATTGTGTGGGCTGACTTACTAGAAAGTAAAGACTTTGGAAGGACAGATTTCAGCTGCTTCTCTCTAGGGAAAACCATTCTCTCACTGTAGAAATTTCTAAATGTAGCCCTTGCTAATTACATTATTTGGGGAGGTTTTGTTCCCAAAAGGATAAAGTAATGGCCTCATATGTAAAAATACGTCAGATTTAAACTATCTTTCTTTCTGGTACTATTCTTCCAGTTGTGCTAAATCTAAAGCCTGGGAACTTAACCAGTGAAAAATAGCTTGATTTTTTTTTTTAAATGACTTTGTTTCTTCTTTCAGGAAGGATTCAAATAAATAGAAAGTTGAAGGATTTGCTGACAAATTGAACAAACATACCATTTGGAGAGAATCAACAACCATACAAAAACCAATGTCCAAGGAAACTAAGACTAATTTTGTCACCAACTTTCAAAGACCAACGATTTCAGGATGCAGAGAGAAAATGTGATATCAGTGACTCAGAGACATAGTGAAGGATTTTTAAACCAAAACATCTTGGCAGGCATTGGCTAAACTGAATAATCAAAAGCACAAGAACAATGAGCCACAGATGCAGAAAGGGCCCTGGGTGGTTGGACTCAGTAGTGAGGTGACAACTCGCCAAGCATCAAGGCCCCCAGTGAAGAGTTTTGCAGTTGAATACTTCCTTAGCATTCAGGTTGCAGGAGATTATCTGTCCTGGTTTAAACTACCATACTTCAAACTACCTTCAAAGTTGTCAATGCCGGGAACATCTCTGTCTTGGTGTGTGGCAGAACACAGCCTGACTGGAGTCTGGGAAGCATATTTTATTATATATGTTTTGGGTTTTTTCTGTTTTGTTTGGGTTTTTTGATATGATGGAAACCAAAGGTTGTTGAAGGTATAAATGTCTGTTTCACAGAACAACTAAATATAAACAACTTTATTAAGGAAGTATGTCTCCCAGTGTTAAGGCAACAGACAATGCAGAGAATAGTATACCAAACAAACCTGCTGCAAAATGCATTTGTCCTTGAGAGATGATAAACCAAAAATAGAGAGGGGATCATGTAGGAGCTAAAAACTATAAAACTCTTAGAAGAAAACAAAGGAGTAAATCTTCATGACTTTGGATTAGGCAATAGTTTCTTAGACTAGTTTCTTAAAGCATGAGTGACAAAAGAAAAAATAGATATATTGGAATTCATCAAAATTGAAACTTTGCACTTCAAAGAGCACCTTCAAGAAAGTGAAAAAACTTACACCTGAAATTAATACAATATTGAATGTTAACTGTAATTGAAAAAATTTTTTTAAAAAGAAAGTGAAAAACCCACAGAATGGAAGAAAATATTTGCAAACCATGTGTCTGTAAGGAATTTGCATCCAGAATAAATAAAACCTCTTACAGCTCAATGATAAAAAGAGAAAAAACTCAATTTTTAAAGTTGGCAAAGGAATTAAATAGACATACAAATGGTCAGTAAGCACGTGAAAAGATACTCAACATCATTAGCCAGCAGGGAAATGCAAATCAAAACCACAATGAAATACTACTTCATACCTACTAGGGTGGTTAAATTTAAAAGACAGGTAATCACAAGTGTTAACAAGGATATGGAGAAATTGGAGCCTCATACATTGCTGGTGGGACTATAAAATGGTGTAGTGTCTTTAGAAAACAGTCTGGCAGTGCCTCAAAAAGTTAAACAAAAAGTTACTTTGTGACCCAAGAATTCCACTCTTAGGTATATACCCAAGAGAATTGAAAACATGTGTTTACATAAAAACTTGTACATGAATGTTCATAGCAGCATTCAAATAGCCACTGAGTGGACATAACCCAAATTCCACCAACTGATGAATGGATAAATAAATGTGGTATGCCCATACGATTGAGTATTATTCATCCCTAAAAAGGAATGAACTAATGATATATGTTACAATATAGATGAACATTGAAAACATTATGCTAAGTGAAAGAAGCCAGACACCAAAGGCCAAATATTGTATGATTCCATTTATATGACATATCGAGAACAAGCAAATCCACAGAGGTAGAAAGTAGATTAGTGTTTGCCGAGGCCTAGAAGAGGGAGGAATGAGAAGGGACTGCTAATGAGTGTGGGGTTTCTTTATGGGGTGATGGAAATATTCTGAAATGAAGTAGCAATAATGGTTACAGGATTCTGTGAATAAATTAAAATCACTGAATTGTACACTTTTTTAAATTTTTATTTATTTATTTATTTATTATTTTAAAAAAGATTTTATTGAGGAATTGGGGGAGGGGAACAGCGTTGGGGAATCGAGGAAGGGGAACAGACAGATAGACAAATTGCTGTTTTGTTCTTCAGTCTAGTTGTGGAGGACATCGCTTCACTGGCCCATTTTGGTATGATCATTGTGCTCTTCCCGGGTGAGGCAATCGGTCCCTGACCATTGGACAGCTGTTCACGGTGACTCTCGGCAGCTCTTGCCTGCTGCTGCCACTCACGCTGGCTGCTGGCCACTCACGGTAGCTCACGGCAGCCCAGTGCAGCCCCACTGCAGCCTATGCCGTTGCCGGCCACTCACGGCAGCCCAGCTCCAGGTTGAGCTGTTGTTCACCATCATAGCTATAGAGGGCGCAGTGTCACTGGCCCATGTGGGAACCGAACCAGTGGCCCTGCTGCTCAGAGCTCGCACTCCCAAGCCAACTCTTAACCAGCTGAGCCACTCGGCTGGCCCCCTGAATTGTACACTTTAAAAGGGTGAATTTTGGGGCTGGCCGAGTGGCTCAGTTGGTTAAGAGCTCGCTCAAGAGTTTAAGCTCTGAGCAACAGCGGTTCGATGCCCGGCCCGAGCTGAGCTGCCGCTGAGCTGCCAACAGATGGCAGGATGGCTCAGCTAAAAATAAAAAATTTTTAAAAATAAATATAAAAGGGCCGGCCGAGTGGCGCGATGGTTAAGAACTCGCTTGGGACACCAGAGGGCCCCGGTTCGGATCCCACATATGAGGGCCAGTGACACTGCCCGCAAAAAAAAAAATAAAATAAAATAAATAAATAAATAAAAAAAATAAAAGGGTGAATTTTATGATATGTGAACCATATCTCAATAAAGCTATTGCAATAGATACACAAATAAATCAGGAGAGAAACAAAAAAGTAAAAGAAAGAAAGAAAGAGAAGCCACTGACATCCCAGTCCCCTCTTCATGGAGGTGATATAGTTTAGGTCAGTTCTTTCCTTTTATACAGGTGATTTGGGTATGCGTGCATATGAAGAACAAGTCTAGAATGACCAAATGAAGACCCACTGAAGTGGGTGGTAGTCAGAGTCCTACCTCTAGAGCAGCGGTTCTCAACCTGTGGGTCACGACCCCTTTGGGGTCGAATGACCCTTTCACAGGGGTTGCCTAAGACCACTGGAAAACAAAAAGATATTTACATTATGATTCATAACAGTAGCAAAATTACAGTTATAGAGTAGCAACGAAAATAATTTTATGGTTGGGGGTCACCACAACATGAGGAACTGTATTAAGGGATCGCGGCATTAGGAAGGTTGAGAACCGCTGCTCTAGACAGACATCTGTACAATCGTCTAACCCCAAAGCCCACAAGTAGGCAGGTGTCCTATGGCCTGAGATGGCGATCTCTTTAGCATTTAGAAAGCTGAGCAAGGCCTGAAGTGGCTAGGGGAGCCCTGTGTCTTTCCCCCAGTGCTTTACAAATGTTGCCTTTTCCCCCTCTGTTGCCATGATATAAATAAGAAAGGAAGCATTGATCTAGCATCGCTGGCATTGCCAGTCCTGGAGCTCAAACTATTTCTCACCAGGAAGGGCCAGAGATTGATGAGCAAATCACTTTTTTGCCCTGGAGATACATCTTTATGATTATAGAGTTTCTGCTCCGGAAGAAAGGGTAGGGAAATGCTGTCTCCCAGAAATGAGTTACCCACAGTTAGCACGACCCTCAGGTTAGAGTTCTAGAAACCAGCAGTCCAGAAAGGTTTGGTCAGCCAGGCCTGGGAAATTTGGTCAGCTGGAGCCTGATGCTGTCTCTATTTCAGAAAGCAGTGAACAGGTAACAATTTGATTCCCAGGTCAATTGGGTCACTCAGTCCTGTTTTAACTGTAACATGTTCCCAAAATGCCTCTATTATCAATTGGATTGTGTTCCCCTCAAAAAGATATGTTGAAATCTTAACCCCAGTATCTCAGAATCTGACCTCATTTAGAAACAGATCATTGCAGACATGATTAGTTAAGATGAGATCATACTGGAGTAGGAAGCACTCCTGATCCAATATGACTGGTGTCCTTGAAAGAAGATGGTCGTAGGAAGACAGGCACACAGGGAGAAAGCTATGAAGGTGAAGGCAGAGACTGGAGATATGCAGCTGTATGCCCAGGAATGCCAGGGGTTGCCAGCAAACCCCTAGGAAGTTAGGAAGAGACGAGGAAGCATTCTCCTACAGGTTTCAGAGGGAGCATGGCTCTACTGACACCTTGATTTTGGACTTCTAGCCTCCAGAACTGTGAGACAGTAAATTTATTTTGTTTCTAAGCCACCAAATTTGTGGTACTTGGTTACAGCAGCCCTATGAAAACAATACAGCCTCCCAAGGCTGAGGTTTCATCAGTGCTTCCCCCCAACCATTCCCCCTCACCTCCCCCCTCCACACACACACACACACAAACGAAAAACCAGTTTGTAAGTCTTTACCTGAAGGACATCATCTCAGCATTTGTTCTCTTAATTTTTTTTTCAAAACTCTTTGGACTCCGTCGCTGTTCTTTAAAGTGCTGGAGTGTCCCAATGGAGTGCAGTGCTGGCTCTGATACCTCTTACTCCCGTGAAGTAGGCTCAGCTTCCTTGAGAAGCACCTGGGAAATGCCATTTTCAGGTACTACACGAGCGAGGCTGACTGAATGAAGAAATTGGGCTTCTTTCTTCTAGTTTTTAACAGACATTGCACAATTTATACTTCCATATGCATTGATTGGCTTTCTCATTCACTCATTCATTCAACAAACCCTTACAAGCACACCGACTGAGTGTCAGTGATAGATGGGCAGTCATGACCTCTGCCCTCACTGAGCCTCCCATCTCGGGGCAGCCTCACACAGCCTCCACCTACGCTGACACTGTCTCTAAACCTCGCCAGGCCTCCTCCTTGAGCAATGCCTGCCTAACTGAGAGCTTATCACCAGTGGCGACAAACCACCTGTGAAGGAGGAAATGAATCTTTGGACCACCCAGAGTTCTTCACAGCCATGTCTGGGGAACAAGGTATATGTTAAGATGAAGAAAAAAAAAAATCATCTAGATCTTTGTTTTTCTCCTAAAAACCTCAGGAAAAACCCCAAAGTATTTTAATAGCAATACCAATGGGATAGTTTCATAAGATGATGATGTGGAAGAACAATGTTATTCAGGTATTTTAAAAATGTCTTATTACCTCTTATTACAAATGTCATATAAGAAGACCCTTTTAACTCAAGGCCAAGGTCCTCACTGAGTATACTTTCCTTCGTCTTTTTTCTTTGTTCTAGATAGAGGAGCCAGTGAAGGTGCAGATCTTTATCTCCTCGTCTTTCTTTTCTTGATCTGACTGTTGAGTAAATAAATGGTGACTGGTGACAGGGCTTGATCTCACTCTTGAGTAAATAGATGGTGACAGGGCTCAGACCTTTCAAGACAGCCAGTGCTCCCCAGAGCAAGATTTTAATTGACCTCGATATTCTTCCTGACTTGTCCAGGAAACTTCTTCCAAGGTCGTTACCTAATTGTGATGCAAGCCTCATCACAGCTGCCACAACACGTCACAAGACACGTACACAGCAGACACTCAGAGTTTAAGCTGCAAGTGAAAACAGGAAGCAAGCTAGGCTTGCCATCCCAGAGGAAAATGTCTCAAGATGCCTTGCAGAATGGCTCCCGAGATTCTGTTTCAGCGAGCTGACTCTTGTTTCGAAGTCTAAAATATATTCCTTTATGATGTATGGAAATGGCAACGTTTAAATTCAGTGTTCCGTGAGGCAATCAAAAATATCTAATAACCACATTTAATTAGTATGTCAGAAGAAGACCATCTCTGCAAAGGGTTAAGGGGGATGCATTCATTCATTCATTCATTCATTCGCCAGACAAGTATGAAACAACAGACACTTTGACAGGCAGTGGGAAATCTAAAGTTGGAAACAGTCTCTATCCTTTAAGGTCTCGTGGTAGAGAGAGAGATAGAAATGGACTCTAGTGTGATCTGGCCTGAATGTAATCAGGACTTCTTGAACCACTCGGCTATGCCTTGGAGACCTATTGCAGCATTCAAAGCATTCCATGGGCAAACAGAGGAGGGGCATACACCATAGGTTACCAGCAAAATGGACTGATCACCCACTTTGTAAAGCATCTCTGTTCCTTTCCCGAACTGCCTGTCACCTCATCCCACCCCCAGAGAAGAAGCTTCGCTTTTTCTCTCCTTCCTGTATTTCCTCTCCACATGCAACCTGGCTTAGTAAAACAAGACTTGACTTCAAGTATCTCTCAAGATTGCTCCTAGGGAGCCTGTAGTCAATGTGTCTGGTGCTGCTGGACTGTAACGTGTAAGGCAGGAGGCATGAGACCAGAAAGGAAGCCTAGAGTCACAGTCCTGTGACCCTCATATGCGATTATTTTTCATAGTGGCAGCACCTACCCTGGATTTTTTTTTACTACTTCTAGTGTTGCAAGGCTTGGTAAATAAAAATGCTATCTCCCAGACAGGATATCCAGTTACATTTGAATGTCTGATAAAATAATGAATTTTACTATAAGTATGTATCATGGAAAATCTGGATATATTTATACTGAACATTATTTGTTCTTTATTTGAAATTCAGCCCTAGCTACTTCATAAGAGGTATTGTGTCCATTCATCAAGAGGCGCATATTATCTCACTCTCTCTCTTTTTGCAGTGTGAGCGGCTTTGGATGATGACTGTGGCCTAGATGGACTATTTCCCTAGAGGATGTAAAACTGTGATTTTCCAATTCTATCTTTTTTTTCCCCTTCATTTCTTAGCTGGAATATGTCCATAAAGAGAAACTTTCCCTCATCACCTATTTGGTTTATCTGGTCATTTTCATATAAGAAAGGCAGGATACATGCTTAATTCTTTCTTTTTATTTACACGTTTTCTGAATTATTGGTTCCCTAGCATCCTCCAAAGATGATGAATGAGATGTGTGCTTTCCCTTAAAAGTATCATTATGAACTCCCGGATTTTGACATGCATCTCTTTTTTTTGTTTTCTACTTTTTAATTTTTTTTTCATTTCTTGACATGTATCTCTTTTGATCCATTGTTAGCATTATTCTTTTAGACACTCGAATTGTCCCATCTTGGGCCAGTGGGAGCCTCCTGCACTTGGCTTCTGCATTTTTTTTAAACATTTTTTTTTTTAAGATTTTTATTGGGGA
>NW_017731399.1:3330751-3343703 GCF_001890085.2 Hipposideros armiger
AGCTGTGGAGGGCAGTGTCACTGGCCCTCATATGTGGGATCCGAACCGGGGCCCTCTGGCATCCCAAGCGAGTTCTTAACCATCGCGCCACTCGTCCGGCCCGGCTTCTGCATTTTTTGATGCCACTCCAGTAGGCTTTGTTCGTCTCTTTACTTTCTGGTGTAACAGGATGTTCAGATTCATCTTACACATTTCCAGCCCAGACTTGGAATAAGACATTTCTCTTAGGAACCCCTTTAGTGGGAAATGATATTTATTTATTATTTTAGTATTTTTCAATTGCAGTTGACATTCAATACTATATTAGTTCCAGGTGGATAGCAGTGGATAGTGGTTAGACATTTATATGACTTATAAAGTGATCCTCCAATAAGCCTAGTACCCACCTGGCACCAAACATAGTTATTACAACATAATTGACTATATTCCCTATTCTGTACTTTACATTCCCATGACCATTTTGTAACTGCCAATTTGTACTTCTTAATCCACTCATCTTTTTTACCCAGCCACCCAAACCTCCTCCACGCTGGCAACCATCAGTTTGTTCTCTGCATCTATGAGTCTGTTTCTGTTTTATTTGTTCGTTTACATTGTTTTTTAGATTCCACATATAAGTGAAATCATATGGTATTTGTCTTTCTCTGTCTGACTTATTTCACTTAGTATAATACCCTCTTGGTCCATCAATGCTGTCGCAAATGATAAGATTTCATTTTTTTATGGTCAAGTAATACTCGTATGTACCATATCTTCTTTATCCATTCATCTACTGATGGACACTTAGGTTGCTTCCTGTCTTGGCTATTGTAAGTAATGCTGTAGTAAACATATAGATGCATATATCTTTTGAATTAGTGTTTTGGATTTCTTCAGATAAATACCCAGAAGTGGAATTGTTGGGGCATAAGATAGTTCCATTTTTAATTTTTTGAGGGACCTCCATACAGTTTTCCATAGTGGCTGCATCAATTTGTAATCAGTGGGAAATGATATTTAGAGACCAAACATTTCTGACTCCATTATTTAAAATTATAACAACACCCTGAAACAAACACACATACATATGCTCCCTGAGGTCCCCTTACCCTGATCTACTTTATTCCATACCATCTATCATCTTCTAACATGTCACATAATTTACTTTAATTATGTTTATTGCCAGTCTCCTACCATTAGACTGTGAGTTCCTCAAAGGCAGGGACTTTTGTCTATTTTTTCACTGCCTGGTACATAGTAGGCACTCAATAAACAGTCCATAAATAAAAGAATGACTGAATGTTACCAAATTACACTTTGAAATATTCATTCTCAATGCTGGTAGAGAGTGACTTTGGAAGAAACCATTGCTTGTATAGCTGTGAGGCCAGTCAAGAGGCTATTTCAGTTGCCCAGGTGAAAAATAATGGAGGCTTGGACTAGGAAGGTATCTGTGGGGGCAGAGAGAAAAGTGGGTTAGAGGCAAGGCATATTGGAGGGAGAACTGACTGAACACAGTGATGGATTGGATGTTGGGATGAGGAAAAAGGAAGAATAAAAGATGACTTCTAGAATCTTGTCTTGAACTAATAGATGGATAAAGGTGCTAAAGGGTGACAGGGAAGAGAAGAAGGAGAGAGTTTGAAGATAAAGAGAATCAAGGGCTCCATTTTGGAAATAATATGATTTGAAGTATCTGTTAGATCGTCAAATGGAGACATAAAGCAGGCAATTGGATGGATGAGTTGGGCTCAGGTATGGAGATGTAAAGTTGGGAGTCAGCAGTCTTCAGGTGGTATTTAGAGCTTGGGGACTGGATGAGATCATCTTCAGGGCTTCAGGCAGAGACCAGAAGCTGTTTCAGGACCAGTCCCTGAAGTACCTTTACATGGAGCAGCCGGGTCAAGGAGGAGGAGCTTGCCAAGGGGACTGAGAAGAGGAGGCTACAGAGATAGAAGAAAAACCAGGAGAGAGTATCATCATTAATAACAAGAAAAAACAGTCCTTCAAGAAGGAGGAAGTAGTCACTGTCAAATACTCCTGAGAGATCAAGTTCAATGAGATAGACCCACTGGATTTTGCCACCTAGAGGTTGCTGGTGAACTCGACAAGAAAGGTTTCAGTGGTGTAGTAGGGCTTGGTGGGTGAACAGGAAGTGAAAAACGGAACCAGGGAAAGCAGACTATTAGTTTGAGGAGCTTTGTGGTGAAGGGGAGAAACGGGAGCAATAGCAGGAGAGAGATGTGAGGGCAAGGAAAGGGTATATTCAAGGGAAGATGTTGTGTAATAATGGAAATTACCTCATGTAGCAGGAGAGTCTAATGTACAGGATTGAGAAGCAATTTTAGGAGATAGGAGACTATTGGCATAACCCAGGCAAGATCTAAGAAGGGCCTGAACCAGGACAGGGAGATAGAACTGACTTAATTTATGAAGCAGGTTGACCTAGAGATCTCCCAATTCCAGACCAGGAGGCAAATGCCAGGGTGCCTAATTTCTCAGGATGCAAAACTACCTGCCAAACAGCATTCCCCCCTTCTCACCTTCACCCCAAATAAACACATGGACCAAAACATCACCCCCTTTCCAAAAGCACAGAAAGCAGGATGCACATTGAGATCCTGATAAATGCCCAATTGCTCCCCGGAAAGCTTGACCTGGGTATAAAGCTGAGAAAGCACACAGGGCTTGCTTGTTCCCTACACAGGATTTAAGTGAGATTTTAAAGCACTCTTCTCTGGCTACCCAAGGATTAGCCATGTGTTTCAGCAAGCGATTGAAAATCATTACTCGTCTCTTTTGGTTGAACCTCAAACGTTTGAAATGTACACAGCTTGGCAGGCTGGCCAGGGCAGCTGAGCTGTAAGAGGACATGTCCCAGCCATCTGTTGCCCCGCTTCATACTAGCCTTCTGCCCTTCCCGCTGCCGAGGAGCGCTGGGCTTGACAAGCAGATGCAGGACAAAGACAACTGCAGCCTTGGCTTCAAACAGTTGCTCACACGGTGTCTTGGGGGCAGAGGGGGAAGGGAAGCGGCTGCATTGTTTTGCAGTGCTCTGCCTTGAGGTATGGGGTTGTTCCTTCATCTTAAGAGACCCAGGATGTTTCAGGGGTAAAGACAAAGCACTTTTGCTGTCATTTCCCCTCCATCGGAGCCGTCAAACTGTGCCCAGCTACTCTGAGGTGATTCAGGCATGCACTGTGAAGATTGGTATTTCATTAAAAGATATTTAAGTAATTTAAGTATTTTAACAACTACTGTTAAAAATTGTTTAGCCTAGAACTACATGAATGCATTACATAAATACGTGTAGCCCATCAAGACCTCAGCGGTTTCAGTTGCATCACCAGATAAACTAACTTTATAAAGGGCAAGGCAGTCAATTTTATGATTCTTTTTTATTGATGGACTTTATTTTTTAAGAAAACTTTCAGATTTACAAGGAAATGGGGCAGACAATACAGAATTCCCATGTTACCTTTTCCCTTCCCAGCACCTCACTTTCCCCTACTAACGCCTTTCACTGGTATGGTGGTACATTTGTCACAAACAATGGATCAATATTGAGGCATAAATAATTATTCACTAAAGTCCATAGTTTATTCGGATTTCTTTAGTTTTTACCTAGTGGCCTTTTTTCTGTTCCAGGATTTCATCGGGGACAGACACCACATTACATTAAGGTGTCAGGCCTCCTTAGGCTCCTGTTGGCTGTGACGGTTTCGCAGACCTTCCTTTTTTTTTTTTGATGACCTTGTGAGTACTGGTTGAGTACTTTCTCTACTGGTAATCTCTCTATTGGGCTTTATCTGCTATTTTCTCACAAGTAAATGGGAGTTAAGGTTTTTAGAAAGGATGATCGCAGGTGTAAAGGGCCATTTTCATTCCATCCTTTCCAAAGTGTATGCTACAACATGATTTATGACTGTGGCTATTGATCTTGGTCACCTGCCCACAGTAGTGTTTGTCGGGTTCCCCACATTGTAGTTTTCTTTTTAAAAATATTTATGTAAGTGTGGACTCATGGATATTTATTTCGTACTTTGGGTTATAATCCAATGCTATTTTATTTTCTTCCTCAAATTGTTCCAGCTTTGGGGCATTGGGAGCTCTTTCAACTGACTCCTGTGCCCCTGTGACATAACCCCATCACTGTGTTTTGTTTTGTTTTTCCTTATAAATTCTGTTTTATGCAGACTTTGGCACAAGCTCCTTCTGGCGTCTCTGAGCCCGGGCTGGACTGATAGTGGGTGTGACTGCGAGATTCAGTGCCGCGCCAGTCTGGGCACGTCTGCTTATAAAGAGCAGAACAATGAAGAGCTGAGAACTTCCTGCACTGGGGTCCACCAGGCTCCACAAACGCCAGGCTTGTAACAGTGAACACAGAGTGATAAAATTGTCTTGTTTGTTTAGTGCTTGCTGTAAGTTTTAGTTATTTATTGCCTGACACTCAGGTTTATGAGGATAAAGAGCAGTTGTTGGATATTTTGATAATTACTCATTCAACTTTGAAATGAAAATTTCTACTACTTGACTTTCTAGCTTCTAGATTGGTTTAATTGAAGACTATTTTAATCTCAAAAGACAAATTATGAGAGGGGGGAAAAATTGTTGGCAGGAATTAAGAGCACAAACCCTGGCGCAGGACTTCCTTGATTCAAATCCTTGACCTTGGGCAAATTACTGCACTCCTCTGTACCCCAGTTTTCTCATCTATAAAAAGGGAATGCTAGTGATAGAGCTACCTCAAAATTTTGTTAAGTGAATTAATATATGTAAAATGATTAGACTAGGGCCTGACATATAGTGAGTGCTGTGTAACGGTGTCTATCATTATTATTTATAACCATCTGCTATGGTATGATTGTTTGTATCCCCCCAAATTCGTATGTTGAAATCTTAATCCCCAAGGTGATGATATTAGGAGATGATTAGGTCATGAGGATGGAGCCTGATGATTGGGATTAGTGCCCTTATAAAAGGGGCTTCATGGGTCTCCCTAGCTTCTTCTGTCCTGTGAGGATATAATAAGAAGTCTGTGACTCTAAAGAGGGCCCACATCCAACCATGATCTTAAACTTCCAGTGAGAAATAAATTTCTGTTGTTTATCAGCCACCCGGTCTATGGCGTTTTGTTATGGTAGTTATGCATGAGAACAAAGGATGCAGGGCAGCAGCCAGGGGCATAGCCAAAATTGTGGCACAGACGCTATCTAGAGCGTCCTGCCCTGGCCTCAGAACCCTGGGAAGGTGGTGCCACAACCTGGGCTAAGGCCTGAATAATGACAGTGATACACTGATACACTGGGATCTGGACATGGTAGCTGCAGCTGCCGCCACCCCCACTAGAACATGTTCTTTGAGTCACTCCCTCTGTGGTCTCCGGTTCAGGGTCCGGGGCAGTGCACCTGATTGGCCAAACCCAGATCACATGTCTAAGCCCTGCAGACAAAAGAGGCTGGGAAGCAAGTGCCTGGCCTCTTCAGCCTCTATAGTAAGGGGCGAGCAGTGGGCTCTAACTTACACTGAGACTCATAGGATGGAGTCTTCCACACACCTGGGAAGGGATTCTGAATTTGGGCAGTCACAATATGACAAATATCATCCATCACCCCTACTTTCAAATTTTGTTCCATCATATTAGCAACATTGATGGACTTCATAATAAGTAAAAGTTTGAAATACACTGGCATAGTGCTCTCGTGTTCTTATATTTTTCAAGTAAGAGGTATAGGTAATTAATTTCTGTGAGTTCTAAGAAAGATGGATGCTCTACTGCTTGGATTTGGGTAGGACCTTTTTATAGAGGCTGTGACTCTGGGCCTTAAAGGGTGTTGCACCCCCAATTTTTATAAGTGACAGTAGATAACTCCTATGGTTTATAAATGCAGATTCCTTTTAAAAATGTAAAAGGGATCATTATTTTTATCATTTAGCATTTTTTGGATCAACAGATAACCAAAACTGCCACTGTTATCCTGTGGAATCTTTGAAATTTTTTGCTTCGAGAAAGAAGTCTTCATAATCGAAGACTGGAAACCCTGAGCATTGTCTAAATGGAGAAATGGAGTCCCAAGGGGTGAAGTGACTTATGCTAGGCCACACAGCTGGTTTTGCGGCAGGCTGTGGGCTTCATGCCCTAGTCCTTAGTGTTCCCCCACTGTCATGCTGCCAGCAGCTAGTCCAGGAGCAGGTCCAGCCATCTAGCCCCACAGTCACTGTCTTCCGGAGGCAGGTCTAGACAGGAGACCCAAAGCTGCTTTGGAATACTGGCCTGTGGCCACTGCTGCTGCTTTATTCATTCTCACCTTCTGGAATGGGAAATCCCAGAGCTGTTTTCTCTCTGCCTCAGGCTCCTCCCTGGAGAGAAGGAGGAGGAGGAAGAGGAGGAGAACGGAGGAGCAAGCAGACAGCAGCCCCCACATTGGTGCTGGGCTTCACCTGCTAGACTCTGACCCCTTACTGGACTCTATTCTGCCTCCTGTCAGTGTGGCTAACCTCCTGCCTTAACCTTTGACTTGCTCCAGATCCTGGGAACCAGGTTCCCTGGTCCTGTATTCACACCCTGCCTCCCAGCCATAAGGCTAGGTCACATCCTGCCATCTGCTGAGTGCACCCTGCAATGGAACTGTCCGGCTCTGTGCCTGTCCAGTCATCCCTGAGGAAGCTCCTTGGAAGCAGGGCTCATACCTACCCGCCTTTGCATCCTCAGCTCCCAAGAGCGCATGGCCCAGCAAACCCTTGTTGCAGAGATGAATGTCCTGTCCTGTTTGGGTGCTGCCCACACCTAGTCATGACAAACTAGAGCAAAGGGAGGTGGAGGTGTTGAAAGGACAAACTGTGGAAGAAAGATTTCTGTCTATATTACCTGGGGGTATTTCTGTATGGTATTTTTGTTTGTTTTTTTAAAGATTTTTATTGGGGAATTGGGGGGGATGGGAACTGCGCTGGGGAATTGGGGGAAGGGGAACAGACAAGTTGCTGTCGTTTTTTGTTCTTCAGTCTAGTTGTGGAGGATGTTGCTTCACTGGCCCAAGTTGGCACCATCATTGCGCTCTTCCAGGGCGAGGCAGATCAGTTGCTGGCTTCTGGACGGCCGCTCACAGCGGCTGCTGGCCGCTCACGCTGGCTGCTGGCTACACACGGTAGNGCGGCTGCTGGCCGCTCACGCTGGCTGCTGGCTACACACGGTAGCCCATGGCAACCCACTGCCACATGGGCTGTAGCCTACGCCATCGCCGGCGACTCACGGCAGCCCAGCTCCAGGTTGAGCTGTTGTTCAGCATCTTAGCTGTAGAGGGCAGTGTCCGTGGCCCTCACATGTGGGATCCAAACTGGGGCCCTCTGGAGTCCCAAGCCAGTTCTTAACCATCGTGCCACTCGTCTATCCCTGTTTGTTTTTTATTGTGTGTATTTTTCTGTCTTGCATTGACACTAGTTACTGAGATCTGAAATCACAATGCCATAGACAAGATTTTGGCTGTGGCCTTGCCTAGGCCAGAGCAGGGCATCCAAAGAGAACTTCAGGCAAAGTCACTTAGATGAACTAGAGGCAAGACATTCATCCATCCATCCATTCATTCATTCAATAAATATGTATTGAATACCATATGTATCCAGTTTTATACTAGTCACCCAGAGAGTCAGTGGTGAATAAAACACACTCTCTGCCATTAAGATGCTTAGAGAGAGGAAGATACTTAGAAAGCAGGGAACTGGTTATTTACAATAGATTTTGATGCGTGCTGAAATAGTAATAGCTAATATTTAATGAGTGCTCATTTTATGTCAGACTCTGCACTAAACCATTGACTGTGCATTGGTTCAGGTAATCCTCACAGAAACCCTATTAGTAGGTATTATTATTTCCATCTTGCAGATGAGAAAACAGAGGCACGGAGAGGTTAAGCGACTTGCTTACAGTCACATAGCTGGGGTGAGTGGCGTACCTAGAATTGAAATGCAGATAGTTTGACTCCAGGGCCTATGCTCCCCGTTCCTCCTCTATAGTTCTGCCTCATCGCGATAGAGAAAAGCACAGGATTCTATTGGAGCACAGAAAAGTGCACCTAACATGAGAGGGCATGGAAGGCTTCCTTGAAGGGGTGACATGTAAGCAGACTCCAAAAGGAAGAGGATAGAGAAGAAACGGCATTCCAGACTGAGGGAATGGCATAAACTAAGACTGGAGACAAGAGGCCAGGATGCATTAATTACTATTTAGTGAGCACCAACTGTTTGCCAAGGACATTCAGAGACTAACTAGTGTCAACATGACTTGTAGCAAGTGGAGAGAAGACTGGAGAGAGAAGAGGCTGAAAGCTTCAGTAGGCACTAATTCACAGAGATCTTTAAAAGCCAGGTCAAGGGGTCATGACATAATCCAAAGGACAGTGGAGAGACGCGAAAGTATCAGCAGAAGAGTTTCATAATCAGGTCGCACTTCAGAAAGCTCAGCTTTAACTATGCTTTGGAGAAGGGATGGAATCAAGCAAGATTGGGGGCCATCTACAGTGTCTCGTCAGGAGATGATGGTGACCTGAATTGGGGATTGGCAGTGGCAAGAGACAGAAGTAGCCGAAGTTTGATTACTTTGTTATAGGGGAAATCACCCTCAAACCAGTTGATGGGGACCAAGACACCTAGGCGAGCCTCAGAGGGTCCAGAGTCGGCACTGGTCCAATGCCACGCAAAAAGCCAACATCTAATCAGACAAGTGGATGGGAGAAGAAAAGTCTAACAGAAGGTGGTAGGGACTCAGCAACAGGAATAAGAGGCTAACAAAAGGACTCCAGCCCCTGGATGTCTGGATGAGGAAAGAGAAGTTTCCATTGGACAAGTAGGGACAGGAAGACAATGGGAGACCAGTACCAGGAACCAGCACCAAAGGCTATCTCGCTTTGGAAGTGAGGCCGAGGATGCTCATCTGTGGGACAGAGAAGTAGTGTTCCTTCTGTGTCTCCCTTTCCCTATCTATAGCCAGGTGGGTCCTTTTTAATCAGGTCTGGCTTCAAGGTTGGTTGGAGGGGGCAATATCATAAAGTGGAAAGAACAGAGCTTTGACCTCAGACAGATTAGAATTTGAAGCTCATGTGGAGTCATTTACTAGCTCTATGACTCTAGACAAGTTACTTAGCCTCTCTGAACCTCAGCTCACTCACTTGTAACATGAGGATAACAATATTTGCTCCACAGGGTTACTGAAAGCGATAACAGTGCCTACTGCACAGGGTTATTGTGAGGGTGTGGGAGTTCACATGGGAAAGGCCAGGTCTGGCATCAGGGTAGATGCTCAGTCAAGCCATCAACCATTCCCTTGTATCAGAAGTCATCTATGTGCTGGGCCCTGAGCTGAGGATTTCAGGGGCTATGTTCTCTTCCTCTTAACAAATCAAAGGAGATATTACTATTCCCATTCTGTGGGCCAGGAAACAGGCTCAGAAAGATTAACAACTTTGTCCAAAATCAGATTGACAGCAAATGTGTTTTTCTCCAAAGACCACCAGCATTTTCCCGAATTTTGGTCTGTATCCTCTATACAATTTTTTCTGTAGCAACTGATTACCTACACTAGTCTTGCCTTGATATTCTATTTAAATGAGTCTCCCTTTTTACTTTAATTAATTTGCTTTTTAAAACAACTTTGAGATATTATTTCATATACCATCCAATTCACCCACAGTGCATAATTCAGTATTTTTTTTATAGTCACAGAGTTGTGCAACCATCCCACAATAAATTGTAGAACACTGTTATAATGCATTGACTTTTAAAGGAAATTTTGTATCATTACCATAAATGGAATACTTATATTATTTACCATAAATAGAAGTCAAAACAAAAATAAAGCAACGACAGCTAAGCAATGTTATTAAATGCTCTCTAGCTAGCACTGCCTGTGGAGTGTCTGAACTTGAGACTTTTCTCTCTTTGCCAAAAAGGGAGATTAGCAGATAGAAAGAGCTGGTGAAAGACACATTAGTAGTAAACCAAGACCCTCTTTTTGGCATAATCAGAAAAAGAAAAAGAGAATTGAAAAGAAACTTACTTTTTCACTGTGTAATTCAATGCCACGTCCTTGAACCACCGAGAATCAACTTATGTGTCCATCTCACACTTGCCTCCTTAAGGTAAGGAAAGTGAATTGTCTAACATCACACAGCTAGGTAATGGCAGACTGGGTCTGGAATTCAGGCTTCTTAACTTCTAATGCTATGTTCTTTGCACTATAACACAGTTCTTTTTGAATTCTTAATTTAAACTAGGTTGAATGCCTAGTTATGTAGTGTTAGGCAGCCCTGCTAAAAATTCATAAAGCATAAACCCAGAATTAAAATGATCTTCCTCTGGTCTTGGGCTTAAACAAGCTTCCTGATATCTCAGTACTGGTCCAGCCTCAGCTTTGCTCTTTAAATTGATCCTTTTGGTCTGTTCCAACCTCTGTATGAGTAATTTTTCCTTGGCTCCAAACTATCGAGGTGGCTTTAAGGGTCACAGGCATGAGAGAATGTTAGTGGGTCGAGGGGCTATGTTACATGAGAAAGAAATGAGAGGTTGTCAAGAACTGTAAAGACTCTGAGACTTTTACCCTTCTTGCAAGCTAAGAAGTTAGTCTGCCACAGTCTCATGGATGCTGGAAGAACACAGAAGGCTTCTAAGTCAGAAACAAAGGACTTCTTTACTCACAGCAATAGCAGTAGCTAGAGTACTGGCATTTTCTTACGCTGGTTCCCTGAACTTTTCCTAAGACAATGCAAAGAGGGCCAGATGACACCTGTAAGCACAGTGAGATACATTGCAAGAGAGGAACCCAAAGCTTAGGGAACCAGATCTTAAATAATGGGCAGTAAGCATGCCTGTACTTTGCTCTAAGAAAGATACTATTTCATAAAGATAGTCTGGAACAAGTGGCAGTCAGTCACTGCTCACAAGGCATGCAGAAAAGTGACAGACCCATGGATAACTGTGTCTCAACAAGTGTTAAATACATATATGGCAAGTGAGCTCCTAGTCCTCTGGTTACACCGGAAGGCAAGGGATGAGGAAGACAGGAAAAAGGAAGCACAGGTTGATTAATTCCGTCCTTTCTATTGTATATTGATTCTTATTGGCTTCAGTTATGGAAAGAGCATTTGGAGGCTTTGTGGATTTTGGCATGTATCTCACTTTTTGGTGCATGTAGTTCCTCAGTTTACTGCCTTGACAGGGTTTGGACAATTCAAATCATTCCTCTGCATAGCTGTTAGAAATCTCTAGAAGCTGCATACCTCTATAGAAAGGAGAATAATGTAGCCTTCCAAACATTGTCTGTTTCCTAGAGACTGTGCATGCTGGGAGAACCCATGGTGGCCACACTGCAGTCATGTGTGGGATGTACACCCATCTCTTGCATCATGTCTATCAATACCTGTAATAAATGTGGTAAGGTTTGTCAGTCACCAATCAACTAAACCTCTGACTTGGTCTAGTCTCTCATTTGCAACCAGGACTTGAGAAATCAGGAAGTCAGGCTTTATTTGTTATAAGGCTCCATCTCTGAGGCAGCTAATCTGTATCTATAACTAAGACCCAGAATCCAGGCCTCTGGCTATCAGGTCTTGAGGCTGTTTGTTTTGTTCCCCTCCTGGAGGAAAACGAATTTCTAGGCTAAAGGAAGGTCAATGCAGCTTAGGAGGGGAGCTCATAGACATTGACTGAACCACACCAGGACCTGGGATATGATCCACAGGGGCATTCTGTGGCATTCCGCAGGTCCTCAGGCTCTTTGCAACCACATCAGATGGGAATTAACCAATCAACTGGATTCGGGCAGTGAGAGCCTGGCAAGTGAGTCAGTGACCACACCCTCCAACTAGGGGCAAAGGGCAAAAATTGTCAGGAAAGCAGGCAAAGCCCAACACTACAGGGCAAAGGCCATTCAAGTGGGATGGCCTGAGAGTGATTCTGAAAGGGTGATAGGAGGGCCATAGATTGTCCAGCTGATGTGGTAGGCTGCTCTAAATATAAATATAACATAAGTATAATTTAGAGCTGGCCATCCAAAGTGGTCATTTCATCTCATTATCTTCTGGAGAACTTTATTTGGAATTAGGAAGTAGGCGATAAATAAGGGGCCCATGGAATCTTTTTCTTTATCCAAGTAATGAAAAACTACAGCTTTTATACTCAGTTTCTCGGAGCTACTATGAAGAACTTCAGTTCATGAAGATCCCCAAAGAGCTATTGCTGCTAATGGACTCTACATACTGCCACAGTATATGGTCCCTTGTTGTAATCCCCAGATAGAACCATACCCAGAAGAGAAGGACTTCCTTCTTCCCGTAAGAAGTCATGAGACCTCAAGTCATCTGATGAGTGTCTAGCAACCTCTTGGCCTATGAACTCAATGACACCTCCCATGTTAATGCTAAGACTGGACCAATATTTATTATTGGCAGAGGATTGTGAAAAGACTTCCTCCCACTGTGCAGTGAGCTCAACCTTTGAGCTATGCACATCAATAAATATCCACCTGTCTCAAACAGGAAAAAGCAACCTGTACAGGGTGAATGAACTCCAGCATTGCTGGCCAACCCAGATCACAGGAATGCTCTGCCTTGACTCTTGAGTTTTTTGTTTTTTATTTATTGTGGGAAAAAAAAAAGATTCATTTGCAAACCCTGGGTGGTTGGACAGCCTTGCTAGGAAACAATGCTCATCAAATGCACAGAATTTCCACAGCAGCTTTTGACAGGTGACTTTGGTTTACTTTTGCTAACCTTTTCTACACTTGGCCTGCACACTGTGGCACTGCGGCCTGCTAGTACCAACAGTTATCAAGTCTGAGAAGAAGCTCCAAGAAATGGTTTGTGAATTGGGGTTTATCTCTAAGCCAGGGGACTGTATACAGATTGAACTTGCAAGGTCCTGTCATAGAGTTTCTAGTGGCCTTTCACTCTGGGAATCTCCTGTGAGCTGGCATCCTGGGCCTTTG
>NW_017731399.1:3345113-3436359 GCF_001890085.2 Hipposideros armiger
AGTCTAGTTGTGGAGGACGTTGCTTCACTGGCCCAAGTTGGCACCATCATTGCGCTCTTCCCTGGCGAGGCAGATCAGTTGCCGGCTTCTGGACGCTGCTCACGCTGGCTGCTGGCTACACACGGTAGCTTATGGCAGCCCACTACATAAGGGGACTGCAGCCCACGCCATCGCCGCAACTCACGGCAGCCCAGCTCCAAGTCGAGCTGTTGTTCAGCATCTTAGCTGTAGAGGGCCGTGTCACTGGCCCTCATATGTGGGATCCGAACCGGGGCCCCCTGGCGTCCCAAGCCAGTTCTTAATCAACGCGCCACTCAGCCGGCCCTTAACTTATATCTTAAATGTACAGTCTGTAGTTGATCTGATTCTCCCCAGGAGCTGAAGGTTGGGGAGATTTTTTAACTGGGTCTTGGGAGACAGTGTGATATCCATATAGAATCCTTTTGGTTGGTGAATGATTTACTTATTTAATGGACACTTAACACATACATAAGAGCTTTCCAAACTAATTTAATTCTTATAACAATCTTATCAAATATGTACAATTGTTATCACCATTCTCATTTTACAGATAAGAAAACTGAGGCACAGAAAGGCTAAGTTGCTTCTCCAAGGTCACACAGGTAGTATGTGGCCGTGATGGGACTTGAAGCTAGGCAGTATATAGGCAGTCCAGAATCCTTGTTCTTGACCACCGTACCAAGCTGCCTCATGCTCTTGGTTTCTGCTTGCTGTGTCTGCAGGTCCCTGCTGATACTGGCTACCCTAGGTGAACTTGGGGTCCATTCTCCAACAAAGCCAACCCCCATCTCCCAGCACTAGCTTCTTCCCTTTGCAACTTGCTCCTCATTTCCCCTGTGTTCTCACTGGTGCAGACCCCTGATCGTCCCCCGAGCTGGCTGCAGGTCACCTTGCCCCAGGGCAATGTCACAGCAGACTCCTGGCTCTCAATGAGAGCCATGCTATGTGGAAACTGTGGGGACTTGGGAGAACTCAGCCTCAGAGCCTCTCTCTGCCTACCGAGGCTTGACCACCAGGTTCGTTTTGACATGGCTGCCCTCAATTTGGTATAAAACTGCCTTGGAGGCAGCCTCATCCCAAAATCTCAGTGGAGAGTGGGTTAAGAGCCCCTCTGTGCTTGCCGTCACACTCATTAGTTAATACACCTTTCCCGTTCCCATCCAAGACCTGGAGAGGAGGGAAAAGCATGATGCACTTCTGATCTTCCTCTTTCATCTTTCCCCTACCGCTGGCAGGCAGGTCAGAAAGGGGGTACCTGCTACTCTTTTATTGCCTTAGAGCTGTCCTATCGGTCCCCTGCTCTGTTCAGAGAGGACTCAAAGAGCTGTTCCTTGAGTCTTGGCTTTGATTTACTAAGGAAGGAGAATTTGGAAGGATATGAAAGAATCTCTTAAGTCATGACTAGTTTCTTCAATTATACAATGGGACAACACTTTGAGGCCTGGCCCATCATAGGCCCTCAGTGTATGGTAATTATTTATTACTCTCTAATCCCAGAACTTTCATACTTCTTTGCCTGCATGTAGGAAATATATTTTACACGTGACTTACATACAGGCACATATTGTACACAGCTGAAACAAAAGCTACACAAAACAATACTTATTATCACTTAATGCAATGCACCTGATAATTTTAAATATTGTTTTTAAAGGAAAACACTGGTGGTAACCCATGACCCCATCTCCAAACAGACTTACTTGTTTCCTTCTCTGTAATCTATAGGGCCCTAAGCAAAGCTCAATGATAATATTTCTCACATTGCATTGTCATTTACGTGTCTTTCTCTCTCACCAGGGAGAGGCTTTGTCCTTTTCATTTTTGCATCCTTAGCACATCCATGAGTAGACACATTCAGTAAGTGTTCATTGAAGGGGTGAATGAAAAATCCACAGCACAGGCCAGTGGTTTCTCTTATTGTGGCATACATAACCTAAGTCTGCTGTTGGGGAGCTCAGACCTTGTCAGTGAGCTCTTTTCAGGTCAGCTCATTAGGGCAGGATTCCCGCACAAGTTAATACATACACCTCCTACAGAAAGGACTTCAGTGTGCAAAGAATGAAAACCCAAGGCTTTGACTATTTCCCTCCTTTGGATTTTCTTCCAGAGCTGACTTGTTTGCAAACCTGTGCTAGAGTGGCTGTATGCCTTCCACGATAATTTAGTAATATAAAACTGACTGTGCAGACTCAAAATTCAGGGCATTTGGCATTTTTGCAAAGCCAAACTCTAGGAAACATTCCCATTGCTGAACACATTGGATGTGGTTTAGGTAGCAAAGCAAATGACCTAACAAGGAATATATGTGCTGAGCCTAGTTCCTGTTAAATTAATAGATTCACGTTCTGGCACATCCACAACCTCACAAGTCATAGCAACCAGATGACGGCATGGCAACACAGCTGCTGCGGCCACTGCACACAAGAAAAATCAGAATCTAGTGTCTCTGGAGGGAAAACAGAATAGAGCTCTGCAATTGCCAGCTTATGCAGGAATGGCCGAAGGGAGAGAAACATGGGGGACCCCACAAGTAGATACCTGTCCTGGGATGAAGGGGTAGAACATCTTTCCTGCTTCCAGAAGTTTGTTTTATGTTTTTAAAGTAAATAATTTGCTCCAGTCGGAGAGGAAATGATGCCGAGAGACAGATACCATCAGGTGGACAGAATGTTCTTTGTAGCCCTGGAAGCAGCGTGGAGGCGATTCTTATCAGATAGTCCATGGCTGGCTCTTCTGCTGCAGGACCATAGCCTTTCTTTCTAATATTTAGACCCTCTACTGAAATCGCCTATCCTTTCTGGCTGCCCGGGTTGAAGGCTCTTCTTTCAAGTTCCCCTTCTATGACTATGGCCTGACCCCATAGTCACTGATAGTGCTGAGGCCTTGGAGATCAGGGTAGATGCCCCAAGGAGGAAGAAGAAGACACCTGGGCAGATATCAATTCTTGTGACACAAAGACATCTGTATGTACTCCCAGGTTGGTGACGCCCAATACCAGGGCTGCAGCCCACACCCTCTGACCTAGTTTAAATTCAAGGATGACCCTTACTCTGCAAAAGGAGTGAGGGCTGGGACTTCTTCTGTTCTTAGGATTTATGTGTTACACGTAGGTCTGATCCAGGAAACTGCCTCTTTCTCCATGTTCTGATTTCCAAGTGAGGAACCAGGAAGTCTGTGTGGGGTTGTCATTGGGCCCACAGTGCCTTCCCTTTGGGCCTGTGCATTAATTATCTATGGCTGTGTAACAAATTAACCCAAGATACAGCCGTTTAAGACAACAAACACTTATTATCTTACAGTTTCTGTGGGTCAGGAATCCAGAAAGCTTAGCTTGATGCCTCTGCCTCAAAGGCTCTCATGAGGCAGCTGTTGGCTAGGGTCGAAGGTCTCATCCGAAGGCTCAGTCGGCATGGCGAGGGGTATCCCTTTCCAAGGTAACTCATGTCGTTGTTGGCAGGATTCAATTCTTATCTACAGGGCTGTCTAGGTTGTGGTAGCTGGCTTCCCCCCAGCGAGTGACCCAAGAGAGAGCAGGAAAGAAAGAGAGCACCCAAGATGGAAGCTACAGGTTTATTAAAAACCTAATCTCAGCAGTGATATCAGATGACTTCTGCTATATACTATTGGTTAGAACTGAGTCCATTTGTCCAGCCCACACTCAAGAAGAGGGGATTACATAAGGGCATGAATACCAAGAGTTAGGGGATCATTAGCAGGGGGCTGTCTTCAAGGCTGCCTACCACAGCTTCCACACTTTGTGGTATGCCAGCAAAGGTTACCCTATACAGAGACAAAGCAATGCATGTGTGTGCATATACGTGTCAGGCCTTCACACACTTACACTTCGGCTAATTACTCCTGGGCATGCAGAAATGTTGAATATTCATGAAATTGTGACCAAAAATTCGGAATCCCAATACTGAACAAAGAAATATTTTGCTCTTGTTCTAGCATAGAATATGGAGTATCACATGATTGTTTTTGGAAGTCTGGGTGACATATTCTCTCTGTTTGTTCCTCTTGATTATGTCATTGCTTCCCTTAAGCAGAATTCATTACGGAACCACTTCTATCTATTCCAAAATTGAAACGGGCAATCCCTCCACCATTTTAATCCAACAGTACGATGTCATAAAAACTTCAGAGAATTATAACTATTGAAAGTCTAATAATGCACTTATTTCTCAAAGCAATATTATTTTTTCTTACAGGATACATCTTATATTTATACTGTGCCATTAATAATGTCTCAGTAGAAATAAAAACTGGCGCATAAGGGCTGCAGTGTGGGGGATTTCGTGTTGCTAGGAGAGCTCTGATCCTTATACTGCCAGTCTTGGGTGAGTCTGCGTTTGTGGCTTTCCAATTCGGTATTAACGCAGGCTTGTAGATTATTTCCCAGATGACACTTTCCATTAGTTTCACATCCACCTTACTGGACAAAGACTTCACTCAACTCTATGGTTTCCTGTGCTTTAGTAAAAAGATGAAACGTTGGAACGGGAGGTTCTGTGATCTGGTCAATGTGCTAGTGAAAGCAGTATTTGGGGAAAAAAGGAAAATTGTTGAGCCCTAACTGATGCTTTTGAACTACTTTTAAAAAGCTCCCTGTTTTCCACAACAAGCTACAATGAAGCTAATGTTTCTGTTATGAAAGCCCTCCACTGCAGTTTCAAATGTCTGCTTGCTTTTTTTTTTTTAAGCCACAGCAAAGGCTAACTCTGTTTTTCTCTCCAGCTTTACGGGTCAGGAATTCTTCCCTACAGACTGCTGTAACTATTTTGTTGCTATTTATCAGAAATAAAAAAGGTGTCTTTCCGTTGTTGTAGTTTTTAATAAAGTGAGCAAATTTATTTGGGGCAACGATAAATTTCAGAATGACTCTTGCCCGAAGCTCCTCTCCTCAGGACTCCACCCTACGCTCTAAGTCACTTTTGGCCCGTGAGCAAACACAGAATGCATCAGGCCCCACAGAGATCTGTGTTGAGTGTAAAGGAAGAGGTGGAAATTGCGGAGGATTAGAATAGAAACCATTATGCTGCTCCCACTTGGGCTGCGAATAGACCCCTGAAGAATGGTATGTAAACGTCCTGCACACTTAACACCAGTGGAAATGACGAAGGACAAGCGTGCAAACCTTTTGAGGAAATGCGGGGAGAAGACCAGTGTTTTAAGGCCTTGCTTAGGCGTTACTTGGCAAAACACAGCACTATCCTTTCTGACATGATCTTCTAGCTTAATACCAAACTGAAAAACTTTCTCTTCTTCCTCCCCCCACCATTTTGTTTGTGGGTTGGATGTGTTTCTCCTGGAACCCCAGCTCTCCGGTTTCCCTGAACCCCAACATCACCTCCAGACTCAGCGGGAGAACAGGCTCGGACCGCACTTCTACCGCGCAGAAACAACGCGGCTGGAGCGAGCTTTCCCTAGAAGGGTGCAAACTCGGCGGACGGCTGCCGCTTCTCCCTGCAGCCCAAGGAGCAGAGCTGGGGAGACTGCGCCCGGGGCCCTAGACTTGCTTGCGGGCGGCTGCAGGGCCCGGCGCGCCACCGCGCGAGCTGCTGGGTTACAGCCCGGTCCGCGCCGCCCGCTTCACGAGGAAGTGACGACTGCGCCGTCCCGACAGCAACAAAGTTTGAGTCTGCAGGCCGTGGTCGTCCCCGCCCTGCACCCCTCAGAACGACCGCGGGATCCAGCGCACAGGTGAGCCGCGGGCTCGGCGGCCCCTCCGCCGCCAGGGAGCCGCCCTGGGACTAGTCAGAAACCGTCCGGGCCGTGGCTTAGCCGCGCGGGCGGGGATGCGGAGGGCCCGCCGCTCTGGGCACCGGGATGCGGCGGGCGCTGCCGGGAGGGAGCTCGGTGGCCGCTGTCGGAGGCCTGGGCTGCTCCCCAGTCGTTGCTAATTTGCTGCGGGACTTAAAACAGCCTGGGCTGCAGGCGGCTCCAGGCTCCTTTCACGAGAGGGGGGGTGCAGGGAAGGGGCTTCCCGCAGCCTGCGTCCGGGGTTAGTCCTCCGACGCGCGCCCCCAGCCCAACAGGCGGGGCACCGCCGTCCCCAGCCCCTGCCTGGTACTTCCAGAGGAAACGTGCCCTTCCTCTTCGCAGCCCCCAGTGAGGTCGCAGGAAGGAAGTTACAGGAACTTTCCCCCCAACTTTTCTTTCCTCGGCCCTCGAGGGACGAAGAGCAGACCAGCAAGTCGGAAGTTTGGGACAACCACCCTCGGTATTTCCAAAAAGCAAAACCAGAATTGCCCTCAAACCCCTTTCAAACAAATCCCTCCTAACTCCCCACCCTTTCTCCTCCCACACCACGTCCCGAACCTGACAGTAATCACTAAGGCCTAACACTTTGCAATTTAGCCATAAAAACTGTCAGCACACCCACGTACATATGTGAGTGTTTTCTATATAAAACTCCGAAACCTGCTTCCAATGGACTCCGTGGCATGTCGCTCTTTTCTGTTTTCTGAAACTGCTGGGGCTGCAGGAATGTGCTGGGGAACTTTGATGGTGATTCCCGCCGCTCTCGGTAGCCTCGTGGCGCAGGGTTTTTAAAAGAACAGCTGAGTTTATGACAACCCTGCAAAGTAACCCGGGGTTGGCGGGCCGGGCAGGTGGCCCCGGGCTGGAAGACTGCAACTGTAGCAACAGCGGCCGGGCAGCTGCAGGGACGTGTTGGTGTGTGCAGGAATGTAAGTCCGTGCGGTGGAGACTCCGACACGGGATGGCTAGAGGTTGAATGGTGCTGTTCCTAGCAGCAGCTTCCTGCCGGCCTGTAATTACAGCGCGATTGCACAGTCAGGCATTGTTGGCGTGGATGTTTATACACAGGCTATTGTGCAAGACTTCGGGGGCAAGGAACAAATAGCAGATTTGCATTGCAAATGCCCAGGACAGATCTGGGCTTGAGTTGCAGTGGCCAAGTTCTCTTTGGCCTTTAACCTTAGCTAGGTGATTTATTTCTTTGCCTTTTCCTTAACCGAGGACCTTGGAGGGCAGGATCCCTCCACTCCCACCTTAGGCAGCCTGAAAACTATCCCAGGAGCTGTACCCTTATTCGTGTCTGTAGATAATGTGGGATGACGTCAGCAGGAAAAGGAGATGGGAGATGGGAGATGGTTATCAGTCTCCCTAAACAGGAAAGCAGTTTGGATTATCAGAATTGCACAGCGGCTTGATTGGGGCCTGGTTGCAAAGAGGACACATCAGACATGTGTGACTGAGCTGGCTGGCGAGCTAGACTTTGAGCCGTGAAGTGTCAGCTGCACAAACTTAGTAGGTGGGTCCGAATTCTTTTATTGTGTTCTGGGCAAAGGAAAAAGTGCTGGGGCTTTGAGACTGTGTGTGTCTGGGGTGGGGGTGGGGGAGGTAGAGGCGTGACTCATGTACATTTTCACCAGCGGAGCCCCCAGATCCACTTCCTGAGCAAGGCCTACTGTACAGGCCAAGGTGGGGGTCCTCACGCCCAACTGAGCTGCCATGCTGCAAGTAGGGAGCTAAGCCTGCAAGTGTGGAAATAAGGCAACAGGCTCTCCTTCAGGGCTTCAGAGGTGGCTAACTGTAATAGAGGGATTTAAAACACAGTAAAAAAGCATGTACATGTTGCCTGCAGAGCCACTCTTCTCACATTTCAAATCTCAACCCGCTGTCTCCTTGCCCTAGGTGAAAGACTCACAGGGCAGCACCCAGCCCTGCTGAGAGTACTGTATAAGGGTAGTGTGGGCTCGGTGGCACCACCCCACTGCAGGGCTTGGGCAGCCTCTCAGAGTGGCAGGTACCGATGGGCCTGGCACACTGGAGTTCCTCTGTGTCTAGCCTTCTCCTCAACCAAGTAACTGAGTTTCACCTGGAAGGAAAATACTGTTTTGCAGCCTTGTGTCAGCTGTGTGTCATGGGCACAGTGACCTTTCATCAATCCAAAACAGTAGGGCACAGTCCCTGGCAGACACCTTTGTGCTTCCAGAGGGAAAACATGTGTAATTAGAACATTTCTGGAAATTCTGGGATGTATGGACACAGTTGCCACAGAGGAATGAGGTTTAAAGCAAAAACATGACCATGATAGGAGTTCCCGTGAGTTGCACAACCCCTTGTTCTGGGTACATTTGGGTTTTTACTGGATTTGACTGTCAAGATCCTGGTTAGCTGGGCTAACCAGGGCTGACCTGGGCTGCCTTACTAAGGTCTACTGGGGCCCAGCGCTGGTCGTGAAGGACGGGATGGGAGCAGTCCCTTCTGACCCCAAAGGAAAGACAGCTTTGACTTTGCAATCCTTTGTTTTTATATAGAACCTGCAGAGACTAAAAGTGTCCAAAGGCCTTCCAGCAGTGGGGGCAGGAGAGCAGAGGAGAGGGATCCCTTGCAAAGGCCAGAGAAAGAAGGAAGCCGACTCCCTGGTTTTGTGGAGCCACCTGGAGCAGTTGTCTGCCCATATCTTCAGTTCAACCTGCCTGGGTTTTGTGCATAACTCAGGCCCTGCCCCTGGCTTGCTCGGCTTTGCCTCTGTATGAGCTTGTCCTGCAGTTGGTTGTACACAGCTCAGTTAAAGGCCGGAAACGTAATCCTGACTTCCTCTCCCACCTTACGTAAATGCTGGTTTATGGCCTGAAGTTGCTGCCCAGTTCATGCCCTTCACCCCCTCCCAGCAGCCCTGTCTGCTGCCTCACTATGCACAATTAGGAGCAATATTGAGAAAGCTCTGAATCAAAACTTGACAGATTTAAAAATCATTTTATTGTCTTAAGGGGAAAAACAGTTGGAGGTAATTAGGGAGCTCAGCAACTCTGGCAAAAACTCCAAGGTACCCCTGAGAGAGGCAGATGGCGAATTCTCCTGCAAAAGAGTGGTTTTAGAATGAGGCCTTTTATGCTCTCTAGGTCCGATATTTATATTTCTGTTCATCAACCAGTCTCTTTCCAGCTGCCTCGCTCTCTACACCACAGTCCGGTGTTTTGACATCTCAACTAACCTCCAAAAAAGGAGGCAGAACACCCCCCAGCCAAAAGAGGGCATTCCAGGCTCTGAAGAAAAGTGCTGCCTTTTTCCAGAGGCCTAGCAGGTCTGTCCTGCACATTTGTTTCCTTCTTTAAAATATGCTCCCCCCCCCCATTGCTCTTTTTCACTGAAGCATCTCTTTGTGAGACCCTTCAACCTTTTTCCCCCCTCGTCTACATGACACAGGGCACTGCTTTACGACTTTATGTCTCAAGCCCACTTGAAATACACACAGGGCTTTGAATAAGGCTGGGATAAAGGGCTCCTCTGTAATCTCACTTAAAATGCCTGTTTGCAAGGGTCATCCTACTGCTCAGTAACCTTCAATGGCTCCCCACAGTCTGCATGGTAAGGATCAAGCTTCTAGGCTGGCAGTCAGGGCCTTCTACACAGGGGTCTGGCCTTAGCTGCTCTCCTGCCTGAACCTCCGCTCTGACCCAGTGACCCACTCTGTGTTTGTCCAAACTGCTGGTGGCAGCATTCCTACCTTCCATGCCTCCCTGGAAGCCTGGAATGCCTCCTCTTTCCTCTCTTTCACTTGGCTCAGTCTCGCTCCCCTTCCAGTTCTTCTGTTCACGTTCTCCTCCAGAATCCCCCTGTCCCACCTTGTGGGCTTCCCCTCCTCCCCCCACAGCTGGGGATTTTAGTAACATCCACTGGAACTCCAACCTGAAGAAAACCTTAAAACACAGTCCAAGGATTTTTAGCTTCTCCTTTGGGCTGTGGGCTCTGATCATACCCTTTATTCAGCTTCTTCTTCTTTTTTTTTTTAAAGATTTTTATTGGGGAATTGGGGGGATGGGAATAGCTCTGGGGAATTGGGGAAGGGTAATAGGCAAGTTGCTGTCGTTTTGTTCTTCAGTCTAGTTGTGGAGGGCGTCGCTTCACTGGCCCAAGTTGGCACCATCATTGGGCTCTTCCCGGGCGAGGCAGATCAGTCGCCGGCTTCTGGACGGCCGCTCACTGTGGCTGCTGGCCGCTCGCTACACACGGTAGCCCATGGCAACCCACTGCCACAGGGGCTGCAGCCTACCCCGTTGTTGGGGACTCATGGCAGCCCAGCTCCAGGTTGAGCTGTTGCTCAGCATCTTAGCTGTAGAGGGCAGTGTCACTGGCCCTCATATGTGGGATCCAAACCGGGGCCCTCTGGCGTCCCAAGCCAGTTCTTAACCATCGCGCCACTCGGCCGGCCCTATTCAGCTTCTTAAATGTGCCTTTGGGTAGATCAGTATGATCGCTTTTCAATTAAACTGGAAGTCCCTGTTTTATGTCTTTGTGTCCCTGGGCCTGGTGCTCCACTCATAGCAAGTCCCAGTAAATGATGATGATAATCATATGTATAACAATATTGTCCGCTTGTGCATAGCCAAGCACCAAGGACTGTGGTTCCCGGTCTTTCTGAACAACCCAACCCTGCCTCCTTCTGCCTGTTAATCTTTCTTTGGCGACCTTCTGGCTTTGCACCTCATGTTCTGCTCCATTTCCAGCACCCCTTCCCCCTGGGTGCCAAACAGGGTCTGTCCATCTTCTGCACTGGCTCGTCCTTGTCCTGATTTGGGCCCAGTCGACCTGCCCCACAGGATCCTATGCCTGAGCACCAGCAATCAGGGAAGAGCGTTTATTGCCTGGGTTGGCCTGGCCTCTGAAGGGAACCAGACTGATAGAAGGTCTCAGGCAAGACCTGTGAGGAAGGCAAAGAGATGCTTCCTGGTTGGCTGCAGGTTTGTTTTGCCCAAACAGGTATTGAACCTACAAAATTAGGCCAAACTACAGAACTGAGTCTTAGGGTGATCCTGGCTAAACCTTAACATTGGGCTTGACTAGGTGCTTTCTGTTGTCTCCACTGAGTTCTTACGCTGTTAATCTCAACTTTGCCATATAAACGAAATTCTCCCTTTTTAAATTGAGATATAACTTACATACCATAAAATGCACTCTGTAAGCCAGATTCCTTTAAAATTTTGTTTTATTTAAAAATAAAATCTGGTAGAGTCTACCTCCCCCTCCCCCCCAGTTTTCTATTGAAAAAGGTGATACATATAGCTCAAAATTCAAAAATGATAAGTTATACAGTATAAAGTAAGTCTCAAAAATAATTTCAACATAGACAAGAGATTACCATACATATACACACATGTATAAATGCAATAGAATTAGAAAAATAGATACCTGTTTTAAGCTTGAGGGAAGGAGGGCCATCTAAGAAAGATGCAAAGCAGAAGTCATAAGGAAATATTGATAAATTTGATAACACAAAACTTTGAAAATATAAATTTCCCATCTTCTAATGGTCCCTATAACCTTCAGTGTCTCTGTCTTAGGCAACTACAGTTTGTCATTTTTTTCAGCTATGCTGCCAGGTGTAGCCTCTGCAGACAGAAGAAAATATGAACATACAAACAAACGCTGGCGTACTGTAGACTGGGTTCTGCCTTCTGTGCTTTTCACTTAATGTGTCTTGGAGATTGTTTTGTATCAGTGCATATAGAGCTGCCTCATTTTTTCCAATGGCTCAATTGTTCTCCACTATATGAGAATGCCATAATTTATTTAATTCGTCTCCTACTGAAGAGCATTTGGGTGGGTTCCAGTCTTTTGCTACTATGCACAACATTGCAGTTAATACGCTGAATTCACTTTTAATTGAAAAGTCTTGATGAATGTATATGGGTGAAGCTGGAGTTTGCATAGAAAACTGTGAAAAGTTATGCATAAACTGCAGTTAGTAAACCACTATTTTCTAGAATCTGCTATTTCACCAAATAGCTAACTTTTAGAACTGAATACGACCTTTGGGACTGTTTTCTTCCAGCCCCTGTTCATACTAACTGCAGCAAAACCATCTCAGAGAATCCTGAGGTTAAGAATATAATCCCATGGTAATGCGCTCATTTTTAACTAAGGTTCAAAGAGGATAAGTGACTTCACTAAGGACACACAGCTGTTGAATGGAAGATTCGGGCACAAACCCCACATTCCATTTCCATTTGCCATCCTGCATCAATCATCTTAGTCACCACAATCAGCACTTCCAGCATGTATATTTGTAAACCAAGGACTCCATCTCTTCAGTTTCCTTAAGGCAGTACACAAAGATGTAAAAAGAAGAGACTTAAAAATAAACAAAAACAGGGTGGAGGGGCCGTGTTGAAGAAGAGAGTGGGGTGCTTTTCAAGTCATTGTTTTCAGTCTAGTCATGTGGAGGGCGCAGTTCACTGGCCCATGTGGGAATCGAACCAGCAGTCTTGGTGTTATGAGCCTGCGCCCTAACCACCTGAGCTAACCAGCCACCCCTGGGGTGCTTTTTAAATAGACTTCTTACCATTGTATTATCTCATTGCAATCTTAGTTGCTCTTAATTGCTATCAACCCATATGGGTCCCTAAAACCTCCTAACCAGCCTCAGTTGGCCAGTAAGATTACTTAGAGTTTTCTAAGTGCTGAACATGGGTTGGGCAACACTGAGGAAAAGGAGGAAACTTCCCAGTTCCTAAGATCCCAGTCGTCTCATGAGGGACCCACGAGAAGACCCAGGAACACAGACTAGCTTGGTACCCTTTGAACAGCCAGTTAATGCAGGGCAGGCTGCTCTCTGGGCATTTACGGAACAGCTGCAAAGCTCTCAACATTATGTGTGGCGCAACGAGGGGTGCAAAGTGGGGTCTCATCTGCCCCTTCCCCCCAGGAGGCTGGCAGTCCAGCTTCTGACATAGGTTGTACCCTGAAGGAAAAACGGATCTGGCACCTAGGAGAATGGAATTTGGTAGAGTTGCATTTTTCAGGCGCCAGGTTCTAATGTCAGTGTGTAAGATGAAAAATAAGAATATAATCAAGATTACCTTGGAAGTCTCTTAGGAGGGCACCAGGTAGGCGGCAGACATACTGGCTCTTGATATTTAAATTCATCTTGGCCTGTTCCTCCAGTTCTGGGAGAAGCTGCAATTTCTAAGGTTGAACACCAGATGAAGTGGTTGGCTTGAATTTGGGGGCTATGCAGTATGAAATATGCATATGTTTAAATACTAGCCTCACTCACCATGCTGAGATGCTTATACTCTGAGATCCCTGAGGCAGCAGCAGGCTCAGGGCTCTTAGCTCATGCTTGCCCCTGAATAGGTGGCAGGTTTATAAGTTAGGAAATAACCACATGAGGTTAAGCAAGAAAAGCTCTTAGGACAGGTGATCAGGGTGTCACAGAGAGGAGATCCATGGAGTGGGTTTTAAACTAATTGTGTCACCCAGGATTGCCGTTGAAGGCCTTGTGCTTGGGGTGACTTGTCATTGGTGTGGGGCTGGGAGAGGTCAGTGCCCATACGTAGCAGACATTTTTCTCTGCTCTCAGGCCCTAGCCCTCTCTGTCCGCTCTCCTTCTCTCCCCTTCCCAGCTCCCTGTTGCAGGCTTTTGTAAGAGGTCTGCAAGGAATCTTCTGTATGAATCTGTGCCCACTCTTCCGTGACCTCCCAATAGCATGTGCTCTGGGACAACCTGGGAGCTAACAGCCACTCCCTAACCCCCATTTCCACTTGCACTAGAGGTGGTAAAAGGTTCAGGATTTCCTCTGCCATCTCCAAGGAGGCTTGTTAGCGTTTAGGATCTAATCTCCCCAGTTATGAAGAAAAAGAAAACCCTCCATAGTATTATAGTAGCAGTAGTCACCCTGTCCATTGTGGTTTACTGGGTGGTTTCCCTCACATTCTTCATTCTTTCCCTCATTCATGCTACATGCATTTATTGAATCCCTACTGTGTGCTTTAGCTCTGTGGTAGGTACTGGGGATACAAAGAAAGAAAAGATACAGCCTCTTCCTTCAGGATGCCCATGGTCTAAGGGGGAAGCCAACACGCACAAAAGCCAAGAGCAGCTAGTGCCACGGGTGTCGCTGTGAATGTACTCAGGGGTCTGCTGGGCTCGGAGGACAGACTGGTCACTTCTGCCAGACTAGAGGACAGAGGAATATTAGGAAAGGCCCAGGATGGCCCCAGTGCCTTGTATGGTACTTGTGCTTAGTGAATGCTGTGGAACCAACGAATGGGAGGCTTTCGGGAGGAGCTGATGTTTGAGCTAATTCCTGAGAAATGAGTAGGCAAGTGGGCATCCACCAGGTGGCAAAGGGAGTCAGGGCATTCTAGGCACAGGGAGCACCTAAGGCAAGGCCTGCAGTGGAGGTGTGACAACACGGTTGGCTCTAGGAACTGCAAGTAGTGGGGCGTGATGGAACACTGGTGCTGAGAGGGACAGGCAGGGGCCAGGTCGTAGGCCAGCCATTTGTGTCAGCTAAGAGGTTTGGACCTTACCTCTTAGTGGGGAGTGGGGAGTGGGGAGCCACTGAAGACTGATGGTGTGTGTGTGTGTGTGTGTGTGTGTGTGTGTGTGAGAGAGAGAGAGAGAGAGAGAGAGAGAGAGAGAGAGAGAGAGAGAGAGGAGAATTTGATTTTATTCTTGAAAGATCATTCATCATTCAGCTGTGATGTGGAGGATTGACTGGAGATGAAGGAAGATGGGCAGCAAAGAGACCAGCGAGGAGGTCATTGCGGTCATTGGGGCAAGATGGAGGAGTAGTGGGGGACGGAGAAGCTGGATTAAGAAGGTGTCAAGGGAGCCGGGTCGATAGGCCTTGAGGACCAATCGAATATGTAGAGCAAGGGAGAAGCCAAAGTGTTTGCTCAGTTTTCTACTTAAGACATAGGAGGAGCAGCAGATTTAGGGGAGTGACGATGAGTCTAATTTCGGACATGTTGAGTTGGAGATGCCTGTGGGACATCCAAGAGTGATGTCTAGGGCAGGAGATCCCCAAGAGATGACAATGGGGGTTGCTGCCCCTCCGTGAACTCTAACCAGGCCACCCTAAATAAATATATCATTTAAGTAAAGGTGAAGGTGATTACTTAAAGCTACAGCTTTAAGACAGGTTTCAAACAAACCCAATTACCTCCCTTTAGCCCCCTCTGTCTATTAGACACTCTGGAGCAGACGTTTGGGAATCACCAGAACATAGAAAAAGTTAGAGCGAGAGGAGCAGATGGCATCACCCATGGAGCACACAGTAGGAGGTGAGGGGATCACCATTTAAGGGGTGTGGTATAAGGGGAGTCCGCAAATGAGACAGAAAGAACTGACCGTGAGGAAGGGGGAAAACCAGGAGAGCGCAGTGTCATAGAAGCCAACGAGGGAGGGAGCTTTGAACGTTATGAAAACAGAAACCATGATTTTGTGCTCGTAGTATAGACATGGCACATAGGAAGTGCTCCATAAGTACTTATTACATTGAGTTGAAATTAACCAACTCTTGGTCACTGAGGACTGAAAATAATGATTGACTTAGGAATTAGGTGGTTATTGGGGCTTTGCCATGGGAGCTTCTCATTTGATTTAACCTCCTGTGAAACAGGCGGTACAGGTGTCACCTGCCCCAGGGTTGAGGTGACATGTGCAAGTTCTAGAACCCAGGTTTCCTGACTCCAAGTCCACTTTTCCCTGAGTTAGTGGAGAAATAGGGAAGAGTCCAAGGAAGCAGTAATACCTTTAATTTCTGATATGAATGCCCCAAGCCAGGGCATCTGGTCAGAACTAGGGACAGAGTAGGTTGTTGTATTCAGCATTTATGACATTAGTCCATATTTGTGATTATTAGGTGGCTGTGATCCTCAGATGTGTGGGTATTTAAGTTAGATTCTTTTCACAGAGGAAAGATAGATACTTGAGCATAGGTGTTGTCTCGGGGGCCGAGAAGCAAGTATGGAGGTGGAAGGACAGGTTGGGGGAGTCCAGGTCTTAGATCTGCAAATGCAGAAGCTGACTCTGGCCAGATTAAGGAGAAAAGTAATGTATGGAAGGATGTCTAGTGGCTCACTGAATGGCGTGGAAAGCTGGAGAACGAGGCTTAGCGATCAATGAGGACCCCCGGGGAAGATTGGTGGTTGGAACCAAAGCCAAGGTGATGAGGTCGCTGGCCCTGGCATCACTGCTGCCAGCTGACCTGGGTGCTGCCACCCCCTTCAGAATGAGTTCTGAGCGCTCCCTGCTTTTTTGTGCCACTCATTCCAGAGGCATAGTCCAGGCTGAGCATCTGGGTGTCCAGCTTAGGTCACACTCTGTTCTCTCTGTTGGGGATTCTGAATAGCGAGGCTCTGGAGATTACAGCCTCCCCAGTGCCCTGCAGGAGGAACTCTGCCGCCCACCAGGACTCACAATGCCCAGTGCCTGAAACCTGGGGACGGGGGCACGTGCCAGGTGGACAAATGTCCATCACAGAAACTGGACCCCGTTCTAGCCCTCAGATTGGGACAATTGGACAGTGCTGGACCTGGGAGGAGGAGATGGGGCATGCCCCTGAGGCCACTGAAAATATCCACATCTTGATCTTAATCTTTTTTGGACATCCTTCTGAATGCTTTCGCTTCCAGCTAAACTTCAGGATTTTTATATGCTCTGGAGAGCTGAGTATTTCATTAGCAGTTGGATTTATCCTCTGGAATCTGAATGGTTCCAGTGGAAAAAAGAGGTCATCCCTGCATCTGGAACCTCCCTGCCCATTTGATTTCACTTGGAAAAGTTCAGCGCTGCCTTGTAAGGATAGCGGCCCAGGCTTGGCTCTCTCTGGCTGACAGGCAGTTACAGCTTGAATTCTGTTTTTCCTCTGGGGCTGGGCAAGACTGGCAGGGCCAGAAGATATTTGGGAGGTGCTCCCTTGCTCTTTAGAAGGTGGGTTGGAGTTTTGGCTTCAGGCTTGGTTTGTAGAATGATTTGAGGTCCCTGGTGCCCAAGCTGGCTGAGGTGACAGGACTGGGCACCTTTCCAGTTCTGAAGATGTCCATCTAGTGAAGATGTTCTACCCAATAACCTGTCTGAGAGAGAGAGCGCGCTAAAGGAGTGAAGGCTTCATCACATCCCTGCCCAGATTCCTTAGCCGTATAAGAGGGTGTTGGCTAGGTGAGCATAGCTCACTTCTGGCCCTCAGATCTAGTTATAGCTCTCGGAAGCAAGGGCACAATGCCTGAAATCTTGGCCATTCTGTTCCAATAATCTTAGACAAAGGAGTTAATTTCCCTTAAGGAAAAAAAAAAAAAAGAAGAAAGAAAATTGCAGTTTTTAACTTACTGAACTCTTGGCTGTGGTGACCATTCATGTTCCAAGAGTCTTTTCTCTCCGTGTCTGGAAACGGGAAGCTGCTGCCTCCGCGGAGCTGGGCGTGTCATGGGCTGGGTTCTTGAGGCTTGGACTGGAGGTGATTCCTGAGGCTGAGGCTTGGTCACCAATGTGGGGTCAGGTTGGCCCCCAAGAGGGACGGAGCAGGAGTGTTCCCGGCCAGTGTTGGCCCTGGCACAACTTATACTGATTTGCCCATTTTTGCCCAGATGAAATGGAATTGTATTAAAAGCAGTATTGTAGTAGAAAGGAAGTCTTGAAGGACCTTAGCTCTTTCACTAAAACATAGCTTTGATCATGTCTCCCCTCTTCAAAACCTTTGAGAGCTGCTCAAGTTCTGCAGGAGAAACCTCACGTTCCTTGGAATGGCACCCAAGGCCCTTGTGGGAGCCCCAGCCCACTTTCCCGTCTCTTGTTCTGCCACTCCCCTTTCTCTAGCTCCCATTCATGTTCTCCCTGCTCCTCAGTGCGCTTTCAGTCCTTTGTGCCTTGTGTATTGTTGTTCTCTCTGCCTGGAATGCCCTCCCTGCCCTTTTCCTCCTGGCAGATGCCCATAAGATGGGCCAGAAGTCACCTGCTTCCTTGCTGTCTTCTTGAACCTCCATCTTAGCATTTCTGTGATTGAACTTCCCCATTATAGAATGCTGGCATCAGCTGCAGGTGTGCCTGGCTCTTCACTGGCCTAGATCTGTACCGGGCACATAGTAGGTATCTCATGGGCAGCTTGAGGGGATCTGATGGAACAGTGAGCAAGCCCAGGACCGGGACTGGGTCAGGTGTGTGGTTGGTGAGCTGGTTGTCTGCATCATGGCTTCTCTTAGCACTTGCTGGAGGAGCCACTGCTTTGGTGGCTTTGCTGTTTTTCTGAGCCTACCAAGGAGTTCCTGATGAGGGTGGGAAGGGGTTTTGGGGACACAAAATCTGGCGCCCAGGTCACCATTACCCTGAGGAGGACTCTGAGGAGGCATCTGTGATAGGAGCTGGTTTAAAGATGGCGGAGACTTCCTTCCCCACTGGCTCCAACCCTTAAAGAAGGAGAAGTCCCAGCTGCCCTTAGAGGACTCCTGAGTTTTCATGCCTGGTGCAGTCTGCTGGCTTTGCACAGAGAAGGAACTAGGGAAAACGAGTCAGCAGACCATGAGAGGAGAGATTGGGGCACTTTAAAACGAAAGCCCTGTTCTGTCTGGCGACAGCCAGGACAGCCTGTGGCTCTTCCTGTGGAGGGGGAAGAGGAACAGAGCCTCCTAACAATGACTGCACCGTGCAGCAGGAGCCCCAAAATAAGGACTTGGTGTCTTGGTTTCTCTATAAAACGAGAGGCTTAGAGTACACGTGGTCCTTTCCTGCTTGGAAATTCCACAAGCATGTGAAGGGAGTCTGGCAAGTGGTATCTTTATGGGACATCACAGTGGAACCTGGGCGACCACTCAAAGGCATTCCTAATATGCAGTAGTTATCCAGGGTCTGCATGCCACTTAGAGAGTGCTATGGAGTAGCATCCTTACCACCAGACAGTTGAGGAGGACTTTTTAAAAAGATTTTCTGTCTTAAAGCCCTCAGGGCTGAGCCCACATGTGCATGGGCCTAGTTGACCAATGGTGAATGCATGGCTTATGTCATTTGCAAAGTATGTTTCCAGAACCTAAAAGCATATAGTATTTCTGAAATCTTCTTTAGGAACTCATTGAAGTATGTCTTTGTTCTTGCCCTGTGGAAGATCAGCTCAGGGGAAGCTCGGGTGGTAGGGTGGGTTTGATGTCCAGGGAGGTGTTGGCCTGTTTTGGGAGGGACAGCATGTAGGATCAACCTTTGTTTCCGCCTCCACAGGGCCTGCTCCCCACTCCTACCCATCCCAGCCCTCTACCTTCCTACCTACCTCTCTCTGTTCTCCTTCCTGATCCCTCCACAGCAAATCAGTTGAGCCACCTCCAACATCCATTCAGTGGGAGTTGGGAAAAGTGCATTTTAAGAGGAGACCTTGATTGGTAGGATTGGGAGGTATAGTTAGGAAAATTACTTTGGAAAATAGACAATCCAGAAAATACACACAGAATAATATATTTTTTAAATATAGAACTTGAAACTATAAAATTGTTAATTTCCTTTTTACCTATTAGTATTACTCTTGGGAATTTATTCTCAGGAAATAACCCTAAAGAGAAAAGGAACTATATGCACAAAGATATTTATAGGAACCTTGTTTAAAATAGCAAAAAACTGTACATAGCCTAAATATTCCACATGGCTAAACGAGTATAATTCATGATACCAAGACTCAGTGAATATTATTATGCCACTGTTAAATTAATGTGAAGATGATATTAATGCATGAGAAAATGTTGGTGAATTTTGATAGAAAATGGCTTCTGTTTTAGCAGGCAAATTTGCACAAATACTTGATGAGTGCGTAAAACTGATTACATTGGCTGTAGTATAAATTGGCATAAGGTAAATACTGAATTCAGGTGAAGCGGTTATGAATGGAGTATTTGTGTGTTTGAAATTGCTTTTGTAACATATATAGTATATGTACTTTAAAAAAAAAAGACCTTAACATATCAAAGGCTTCTGATCTGGGTGGGAAGGAGGCCAGGGGAGGAACTCCAAGCCTCCCATCTGTTACCAGGAAGATAGAGCTGCTGTGTCTTAGCCACCTGCACTGCAGGGGCTGGAGAATTCAGATTGGCTAACTTGGGTCTTTTAATAACTGACTTCACAGGCTGGCTAACTATATAAACTTCAGGGCTCCCAGCATGGACTCTGCCTCATGCCGGCGACTCCCAGGTGGCCTCAGAGCCCCAGAGGATTGTTCCCACCTGAGTATCTAGGGAACCAGCCCAGTGAGCACATGTGGCCCTGAGGCTGGGCTCTAAGCCGCCCACTCACCTCCAGGCTGCCTGGCCCTGCAGGCCCCAGCTACAGGGGGTGGCAACCAATGCTCTCTTCTGTAGTTCAAACAGGCAGCAGGGAGGATGTGCTTTGCAAACTGACCTCCTGCAGCCTTGCCTAACTAACCCAGGTGGAAACCTAGTAAGTTAGCGTCTGGGGTGTTTCCAGTGTTGCACATATTATAGTACTGAAACTTAGAGTTGCCCTTTAGTGCTAGCCTCATTAATCCCTCCACATTCATCCAGTCTACCTCTGGCTTAGCAGGCAGGGCCCTCTGACCTCCCATTTTGCCATGAGCTCTGCTGGGACTTGTAAATGCAAGTGTGGCCTTGTGGTTGAGCAGCTGACCCTCTTCGGACCACTTTCTCATATCTCTGGCATCTCAGAGCCTCAGGACTCCCAGTGAACTGGCCATCTCAGCCACCACCCCACGTTGGGTTTGCCTGTGTGTGTGTGTGTGTGTGTGGCCTTTTTTCCTCAGTGGGAAACTTTCTTGACATGTGGAGGGTCTGTTTGGAGGGCCCACGATCATCCCTTCCCTGTGACTAGCGTCAGTTAGGGCAGGAGATGGAGGCTCGGTGCTGTTTGGAGTCCCAAGGTAGGTGGGAACTGGAGCGCTCTGGGCAGGCCTGGAGCGGGCAGGTTGGAGCCTGCAAAACAGAAGCCACTGCAGCAGAGCACATGTGGAGAGGTGGCCAGGCCCTGTTGGGGCCCTGGTTGTCTCAAGCATATATCTGCCAAGGCCAAATTCCAGAACTGTCAAAGATTGGGATTTTTTTTGTTGTTGTTCCAAAATCAGACTGAAATAGGGCCCTGTAGCTGGAGGTTTGCCAGCATCAGCGAGAGGGCTCAGGGCTTGCCTGGGTACTCACAAGGGGTACGCAGGCCATTTTCATATCTCCCACACCACACGTGCTGGTGTGTGTTTGGAAATGGGGGTGGGGATAGCCATGTGATTCCCTAGAATCTCGTGTTCATTCCTAGAGGCCCTGGTCCCATCCCCACCCTATGCAGTGAGCTCAGGCCTATTCCAACGAGATCATTGCTGGTGGTGTATTAACTGCCACAGAATCTAAGTAACAAGCTGTCTTTCTGAGCCCAGGACCCAGCAATAACTAGTTGTCTCAGTTCCCTAATTTAGAGATCACGTGGGTGCCCCAGGGTTGTCAGCAGCTCAATTTCTTGAAGCTTGAAACACATTTCCATAGAAACAATGCTATAAATGGTGGTTGGGTTCCTTAGGCTAGCCCACAAAGAGCCCTGGTGTCACCTTTGAAGTTGCTCAATTAAGGTATTAGTAAAAAGGTATTAGTAAAATTGAGAGCGCAAAGGCAGCAGTAAAGAGTTAGCAGCCAGGACGTTGGAGGTTAAATGGTGTGGGTTTATTTGTGTAACTGTGTTTCTCTGGTGAGAGGTACCTTTCAAAGCCCTCCTGATAAGGGAAGCTCTGGGGCCCTCTGCCCACAGTCATAACCCCTCCTCTCCCAGTTTACCTTCCTTCTTCCTGTCTCATTAAGCCAGGGGCCTGGGCCTACCTGTCCCCTGGGACCTGGGCTGGGGTATTTTTATAATGAGGAAATCCTATTCAATGGCCCTTACATCATCAATAGCATCATAATTATCATAGTTAACATCATTATTGTTATTTAAACCATTTTGGCCAACTTAACAAAATAAACATTACACCTTAGCAATTTACATTGTTCAGAATTCTCGTCTGATTGCTGCTCATGTTCTTGTGGAAATATTAAGATAGTTGATAAGTTTACCTCTATTATTTCTTTGTGCTGATTTTGTCACTGAATAATTCATCAAATGGTTTCATCAGAGTGTTTCCAAGTGTCAGTCCATTACATTGTTACCATGCCATAAATTGGAGTGGATCAATTTTTTGGGGTCTAACTACAGGGGCTATGGGCATCTTTTATAAAAATTACTTTGTGGTGATACTTTAGATTGCTTTCATGGGATCTGGTCCCCCGATGGTAATTAGCTGACCAAGATGTTAACCTCTTGTAACACAATGCCAAGTCACATTCTAGAAAGATCTGAACAGTTTACAGGGGCACAGCAATGTATATACAGCTGTTTCTTGATGGCCTTGTCTACAGCAGCTTTCTTGTTTGATTTATTTACTTATTTTCACGTTGACTCCGGCTATAATGGGTCCTTAATGGTGTTCTCATTTGCATTTCTTAAATTGCTGCTGAGACTGTACATTTTTCCTCCTGATGATTTACTGTTTTTATTTCCTCATGTGTCATCTTCTGTCACTGCAGAGCCTCCCCACTTCCATCTATTTCCTTAACCACTTTCCTGTTAGGAAACAGAAAGTCCTGCCTTCCTCACTCGATCCCTCCCCAGGAGAGGGCCCACCCCTGGACCTGAGCTAACTCATCTCCACACCTGCCTGGTTCCCGACCTCAGCCACTCTGGCCCTCAGCCCTCTGACTGGCTAGCACTGATGCTCTGGATGGGGTGGGAGGGCATGGGAGGAACAGACACTGGGGTCCCTGTGAGGGAGACCAAAGGCGAGGTAGATTCGAGTCAGGGCCTTGTCTGAGTGGTTCTGAAATAGGTTCCTAAAGTAACCTTCTTAGAGGGAGGCTGCCCAGAGAGACTCTGAGAGTTGCCACTTGTTGTTAGGGCTGGAGAGGACACTGGAGTTCATCTGGTCTAAGGGTCACCCACTCAAAGGCTTGTAGGGAATGGGAAATCTCAATGACAGAGGCTGGCTGGGGGTAAGAAAGCAACACAAGTGAGATGATTAGACAACAGTGACCTGTGGCCTGGGAAGGGGTGGAATCTGGGGAAAAATTGGACTGTGTTAGTCCCGTCATCGTGCTGCTACTCCTATCGAAGCGCTATTCCCATCCTAATGCTACTCAGCATTAGGCTCTGCTCCTTGGCTCTGCCTCCAAGGAGGGCCCGGTGTGGCCAGTGTTCTGATTTTTTTCAGGACAAACCAGAAATCCTGATTTATAGCTTAGATCTCCTGATTTTACAAAAAAGGTTGACAATAAATTTACGCCAATTAAAATAAAACACATTATATGGATCAAATAAAATACATCTGGGGGTGAAGATGGCTTCTGAGCCACCACTCCAGTTTGTGACCCCTCGTTATTTGACTTAACCAGGACACAGGCCCAGAAGGTATCCTCATATAGCAGACAGAAGGCCTCAAAGAGTCCAGCGGTCGAATTTCATCTGTATGACCTTAGAAGAGGTCTTTAATCTTTTTGAACCACAGCTTTCTTATCTATAAAATGGAGATAATGGCTTCCTCTCAGGGTGTTGCGTGGATCCAGAGGGCTTGCATCACGTCACGCATTTAGTAGGTGCTTGATAAATGTGTTGATTGGTCCTGCGTGGGCTCATCCAGAAAATCAGAGGAAGAAGCAGGCTTAGAACTTTGCTCTCCTTGGTGCCCAGTCTAGAGCTTGTTGCACATCACATTGACCTGCTTTCATGAGAGTTTTCAGAGGTGGCTAGGCACAGGTGTCCTTCTGATCCTTGGGAAATTGCAGGTCACTTTATGAGAGCTTGATTACACGCAGCTACTGAGCTCAAGTAATGGGGCCTCTCAGCTCTGCAGACTTTGCCCCGAAGGCCCCAGAACCCTAGAGATCAAGCCTCAAAAGTAGTAGTAGCAGTAATAGTAGTAGTACCACACACCATGGAACCTAAGAAGCCAGCGATTATAAGATGCACCATTATTTTATGTACAGCTATGAAAGAGAAAATGCTGATAATTAAACGATGACATGCTATCAATTGGAAGTAGCATGCTGATTTCAGAGATGTTAAAAAGAGGGGAAATGTGCACCTCAGAATGGAAGAAATAGAATAGTCATAAAAGTCTGTTAAATGTTATTGCTTACCTCAAATTTTCGCATCTATTATTTTATTCTTGCATGTATCAACCAGCATTTACTGAGCACCCGCCATGTGCAGGCACTGTGTGGGCACTGCGGATACAAGGTATAACTAAAATCCAGACTGTGCCCTTCAGGAGCTCTGATCCTACTAGGGAGATGGGACAGTAAGCAGCTGTAGGACAATTGTGTAGAGGACGGAGTAAAGATAAACAAGAGGCTGCCATGGGAGTTAGGGGAGGCAGTGGCTGTTCTGATCCTTAGGAGCAGAGACTGAGACAGTTTGGGGTGCCTGGGATTGATTTAGATCGTGCTGTCAGAAGGAAGGGAGTGAGGCAAGCAGGTTGGGGCTGGGGAAGAAGCTAAGCAGGGAAGCATGTGTTGCAGTTGGAGCTGATCCCACAGGGAGCCCTGGGGCATGAATGCACCACCCAGGATTTGATGCCACCTTGAGACAAGGGAGCTGACCTCAAGTCAATGGTTGGCTGTGGTGCTCTCTCCCAGCAGACTCCCTTTGAGAAGGGGGCAGCTGTGAGCCCTTAGCAGCTTAGAGGATGGTGTGCCAGATTGATAAATGGGATCCGGAAGGGCTCCAGGAGCAATCACTCCAGTGACCTTCCTCTGCTTGGAGGAGTCAAGCAGGGCTTCCTAGAAGAGCTGCCATTGCTCAAGTCTGGTGGGAGATCAGGGTATGGATTTAACCTGTGGATGAAGGTTGGGGGAGGAGGAGCATGCATGAGAAAGCGAGCATCTTGGGAAACTTCAAGTTGTTTGGCTGTGGGGCCTGTGGCTGGGAAGTGGGGCAGAGCAGGATCATGTGGAAGTGTCTTCGAGGCTGGCTACCAGTCTCAGCTTCTTGCAGCAGATGATGGGAGCTATTGAAAAGGGATGGGATTACTTTGATAGCAGTGTGGATGGTAAGTGTGCAAGACTAGACGCAAGAAGATCAGTTAGGAGATGAGACAAAATGATAGCCAGTATTTATATAAGACTTAATGTGTGCCAGGTACTGTTTTAAGCTCTTATTGTCCCCATTTTGCAGATGAGAAAACCAAGTGGTTAAGTACCTTGCTCAAGGTCATCAAGCTAGCTAGTATGAGCCAAGATTTGGACTCAGGTCTCAGTCTGTGCTTTTAATCTGAACACTTCATGAATGTGAATGTTGGATCCTAGTTCATGATGTATCACTGTTTGTTTTCATTTTAAAATAATGCTTTGAAGCATGTCCCATTGCACACACTGGATCTTAGGGGTCTTGTTCCTCCTGACCTACTGCCATAGGGAAGCCAAGCTCCAGAGAACAGCCAGTGACGGAGTCTTTCTGGGGCTGGTTCTGCAGGGGGCATGGAACTGTACTGAAATGAGGTGAGGCCTTTGGGAAGCTAGCAGCTCTGGCTCTGTGAAGAAAGGGCGTTTCTATCCTTGTGGCCCTGCAGGCCTACCATCCCTGGCACCCACACCTGTTTTGTCCTTCTCCCTATACCCAGCCAGACATCTCTCCCAGAGTGACAGCAGCAACTGGGGACATCTGCAGAAGCTCCCTCTAAGGCCTGACAAAGGCATTCAGAACCTGGCCCAGGCCTACAAGAGAGGGAGACAGAGGCGGGGTGAGGTGGGAGGGCCAAGAGATGCGGACAGCTGTGGGCTGGTGTGGCGGGCATGACGCTGCCCCGGAACAGGTGAAGTAAATGTGAACTGAGGGGGAGGTCCCCTGGGTTTTCAAGGGTGAAAGACATTGCAGGGACTTCTCAGCACACAATGGCTTAACTTAATGGCTGGGGTGGTTTTGAGCCCCTGCTTCCTCAGTGAGGACATGGTAAAAGGGGTGAAGAGAAGGCACAGCCATCAGAGTGTCCCAATTCAGGCTGGGTGGGCAGCACTGTGGGAAAACTTGGTGGAAAGGACACAAAGAGCAGGGACTGGGAGAGACGCCTTGGAGGGACACTGGGATGAGACATTGAGTCAAGGCTGGAAAGAGTCTTTCCGGGCAGAGCCCAGCAGAGGGTCGTCCTGTGGGTGATAGGGTGAACCTGAGGTCTTTACAGAGGAAAGAAAAAATCTTGACTGGATTAGGTTCCCTTTTTTCTTTTCTTCTTTTTTAGTTTTAGGTGTATGAAGCAATGTGATAGTTAGACATTTACACCCCTCACGAAGTGATAACTCCCCCAATCTACTACCCTTCTGACATTGTATATAGCTGTTATAGTACCATTGACTATCTTCCCTATGCTGTACTCCACATCCTGTGACCATATACATATATATATATATATATATATATATATATATTTATATATTTATATGTAAATATATATTTAATTATAGTTGACATTCAATATTACTCTTCTTCAGCTTCAGTTGTACAGCGCAGTGGTCAGGCATCTACACAGTCTATGAAGTGATCCCCCTGATAAGTCCAGTGCCATCTGGCACCCTACATAATCTTCACAACATTATTGATTATATTCTCCATACTGTGACTATATTGTGACTACTCATTTGTGCTCTCTATTCCCTTCACCTTCTCCCCCACCCTCATCCTTCTTGGACTAGGTTCTTGAAAGGGAGAAACAGCTGATTTGGGGAGAAGAGAATATAGAAACAATAATTGTAACCTCTTATACGTACAAAGCATTGATATAGGTATAAGGCAGTATCTTGTCCTATGATTCTCCCAAATCCCTAGAAGGTGGGCATTCTTTTATTTTTCATGTAACAAATACTTTACAGTACATCTGTTATGGGCTCAGAGAAGGTTAAGTGTCAACTTCCTAAGAGCACACAGCAGGTTAGCTTTTGGCAGTAGGCAGGACCCAAACTCAGCCCCCGCATTGGGGACTTGTGATTTCCTCAACTGTATTTGTTCCCCGCACTCTGGTAAAGGTTGATTATCCACTTAAACACACTATGTGTGCTGGCCTTGATGGAAAGGTCTTGACAGAGAAAGGACAATGAAAAAAGGACAGGAATGCAGGCACAGGGCTGGGGGAGAAGAAAACTCCTCTTTTACATAGTGAGTGATGGCTGCAGAAAATTAATGGAAGTGGGTGGGTAGGTGGTGAGAACCTGGCTTCCTTGGAAGCTTTTTTCTTTTTCCTCTTAATAACACCTTTATGGGGATATACTTTACATAACACAAAATTCACCCTTGGAAGCTTCTTAATGGTCTCAGGCTGCTTTAGAATGGACACTGGTGATGACCACTCAGGGCAGTGATGGGTCATTCTGAGCAGAGCTCAGATTGCTGGTGCGGTCCCAGGAAGCCTCTCTAATGCCATATTCTACCCTCATTGGGACCCAGGGTTTGGAATCCTGTCTGGGGTGCTTTGTTTCCTGGAGTGTTTCTCAGCAGATGCACTCCCTGTGAACTGGAGCTGTGTGCTCCCCTCATTTCTGCCGTTTGTGAAGGTTAATGGTGGAGAAAAGCCCACTCTTTGGGCAAGGTCCCTGGAACACCTTTTTATCCGTCCCCAAACGGCACCCTTCTTGGCTGCTCCAGAGGCCTGTAGAAATCACTGGAGCTTCTAAAACCAAAACTTTCACTTCACATGTCAGTGATTCTGCATAGTCATATCTGCAGCAAAACTGACCTCCAGGGCTTTCCCAGAAGAGCTGCAGCTTTCTTTACACATCCTCATCTGCCTGCCTTTGGGAGGTAGGCTTCCCTTGCTAGGCAGGGGCCATCTGGGACAGCCTTGAGCCCTCCTCCCTTGCATACACACAGGCCCCTTTTCCTCCCTCTCTTCTTTTCTGAGGTGGCCTGAATATGGAAGTTTAGTTGGGGTGAAGGGATGAGCTGCTCCAAGATGAGCAGGGATCCTCCAGGTCGCTGACCCCTGTATCTCATGTATCCTGCCACTGACCTCTACTTCCTGTGCTGCTTCCTGGGCCAGGCACAGCCGGGCATGGGACAGGGAGGAAGTCCTGGCGGGACAAGGCTGGGGAGTGCCCTTTGGAGTGGCTCCCACTTGCTCCCTGGAGGCTGGGCCCTGGCTCCATGGTTGCAGGCTCTTCTAGGAATGTGCTCCCCAGCTGGGTTTTCTGATTGGTTGGGAATATCCCTGGACTGGTCTGCACTGGTTCTCAGGGGCTTGCTCTGGGCTGGCCCAAGGCCAGCTCTAGGGGCTGGGCCCTAGGGGAAGGTCAGGATGGCCACAGGTCTGCAGAGAAACCTGGCAGAAGTGGGCACTGGAGACTAGGTGGCTTTGCTTTTGCTTCCCTCACTTGGATGAGGTGTTAGTGGGAAGGAAGAGACCAGACAAATGGAAAAAACAAGAAGGTTTTACACTGAGCCTCTGCCAGGAGTCCTGAGTGTTTAGCCTCTACTTGGGGGCCTACGCATGATTTCGCATGTTTTCCAAACATACCCGAGCACCTCAGTTCCTCACTGCCTTCCTCTAGGATGGATGGGAAGAGAAGCAGAGAGGTGACAAATGATTGGCTTGCCCACAGATCTTGTGCAAGTCACTTAACCTCTCTGAACCTCAGTGTTTCCATCCATAAAACAAGACGGATTAAAAAAAAGCTCTTCTCACATGCAGGGGATGTGCTTTGAGAGTTGTCAGGAATAATACCTTCATAGCAGATGCTAAATCTGAGAGTCTGGGCTCTTTTTTTTTTTTGGAGGTGTTTCCCCTGGCTCCTCCATGCACTTTTTAAAATCATAGAATCATGGGTTTTAAACTGGAAGGCATTTCAGGAGGTCATCTAGTCCAGTCCTCTGTCATGATTATTTTTATTTTGCAGATAAGACTGTTTTAAGTTGTCATTACTTTGACATATCTGTCATAGCAAGGTACAAATAAGCCCGTTTCCTCCTGCGTAGGGTGTGAGCTCGATGCACACAGGTGCTTGGGCCAGCAAAGGGGTGGAAGAAGACAGGAAGGTCATGTCCCTTAGGAACAAAGTGTGGGTTTTTCTAGGTTTCTAGGCATAAGGTCTGAGTATTGTCTCTGTCAACCACTGGAGGGGGAGAGGGGAGTTGGAGGCCCTTGCCCTGCAGGCTCAGAGGTGCTGTGAGAATCATATTCTGCCGCCCCTCCCCTTCTCCCTGAGAAAGCAAGGGATGCACCTGCTTGTCAGGAGTGGGTGTTGGGGAGTGGCTGCTGGGACACTGTGTATTCTTCAGTGGTTTTTCCTTCAAAGGAAGATCTCCTGACCCTTCTCCTTGGGGAAAACAAACAGAAACCCCCAAAATGGAAGGAACCAGGAAAAACAGCTCCCTCCCCTGGATTTTTCTCTTGGCTCTGGAGCCTCACTGAATGTGGGGGCTAGCAAGAACCTCCTGAGAGGCAGAAATGTTGCCCATCTTCCCAGCAGCCAGGCAAAGAGGCATCAGGAGGATAGTGGGGAAGATAGGGGGAATGTGGGCATGCAATGAAAAGCTCTTTCCAACTCTGGCCTCAGCTGCTAGAAGCGAATCCAGGAGCTTTTTCATCACCTCAGTAATAGAGACGTTGTCTTCTGTAGGAGCTGGGGCCAGTTTCTCAATAAAGTCTACACTACTAGGATGCTGGTGAGTCAAAAGTGCAACTTGGGGAGACTGTTAATAAAGTGCCTTGGACAGGATTGTGCATGATTTACCGTATCCAAAACCAGAGAGTAATTCTTTGTGGAAGAAAGCGACTTGTGTCTTCCCCAACATCACACACACACACACACACACACACACACACACACACACACACACACACACACACACACACACACACACACACACACACACACACACTTTCCTGGCAGGCCCGATGGGTTTCCAAACATTTCGTCACCGTCTCCTCCTGACCTTGGTGTGAAAGGAACGAGCCGCGTGGCCTGTTGGTTCCAGCAAAGCCATCGGGGGCGCCGGCCTGGGCTGGGGGAGGGTGGCGACTAACTCCGGAGTAGAGGTGAGGTCTGCTGGAAATCCCCAGCCCCGGCAAGCCGCCGGAGGTTTAAAGACGCCTTCCCGGCCTTATTTGGTCGCAGGAAGTGGGCGGCGCCGGGCCTGCTGGTGGAGAGGCCGACCCGAGACAGTTGTGCTGATGAAGTGGTAGAGCTGGTTCCTGCTCGCTTCCGTGCCGCGCGCGCCGGCTGGCCGCTGGGGCTCCGCGCTCCCAGCCCGAGTTGTGCAATCCTTTGTAGCAAGCCAGAGTCCTCCTCCTTCGCTGTTGCCTCTCGCCCTCTCTCTCTCTCTCTCTCTCTCTTTTTTTTTTTTTCAAGCTGTGAGCTCAACCGATGAGTCAGAGCAGTGCAATCCTGACACTGCATCGCAGGACCGGGGGTGACACGGAGGGAGGGAGAGCGATCGCGAGGCGGACACCACCAGCGCGGGGTGCGCTGAGGCTCCTGCGCCGCGAGCGAGGGGTGACAACCTGCGCGTGCCGCCCGGGCCCTACCAGCAAACTTCCCAGCCTCGGGAGGCGCGGGCTGGTGGAAGCACTGCGAACGCCGCGGGGAGGCGGCGGCGCCTGTTTGTGTTTAAAATCGGGGAGTACGTGCAGGCGGCTGGAGTCTGGAAGGCGACCGAAGGCGGCGGCCCGCGGAGGGAAGGGGACGGCCGATGCCGGAGCTCCGGCAGGAGCGGGTAAGTGAGGCTGCTGGGTGGCGGCCGAGGCCTGCACGCGGCCAGGCGCAGCCCGCCCTGGCGCGGCGGCCACGGGATCCCAGGCTGCGTGCAAGCGGTAGCTGCTGGGCGCGCGGGCTTGCAGCTCTGCAGGCGCCTACCCGAGCGGGGGCGCGGGGCCGCCGGGGGAGCGGCGCGTCAACTTCTGCGGCCTGGGCGGCTGCGGTAGTGTGTGCGTGGGTGTGCGTGGGTGTGGACGTGCGTTGGTAGCTCTGCAGCCGGCCCCTCTTTGGCCGGCACCCCTGCGGCCCGCAGCTGCGTGTGCAGCGCCAACCAGCCGTGTTTGTGCAGCTACGCAGCTCGCGCGCGGCCCCCGCCCACCCGGGCTCGGCCAGGGCAGGACAACCCTCCCCACCCACTGGGCCCGCGGCGGCGGCGGCGGCGGCGGCGGCGGCGGCTCAGGAACAGGGCTGCTCCTCCGCCTGAGCGAAACGTGGTGTCCGCAGGGACTGGCTTGCGTGACCGAGCTCAGGCCTGGGAGAGGCGCGGGGAGGGGCTCGTGAAATGCAGGAAACTTGGCGCGGGAGCCCCTTCCCCTTCTCTTTCCAGTGTGCATGGGAAAGTGGACATGGAAACTACCGCGCTGGGAGTTTGGGGACAGAGGTGCAGGAGTGGCGGGGAACTGGGGCAAGTGCATTAAAGGCCTTAGCTGGAGCGTTTAGGCGGACAGGCTGCTTTCACCCAGAGCACCCCGGCGCTGCGGGGACCACCTCAGACCCGTCATCACTCTCGCGGCCCCCGCAAGCCCGTGCGCTGCGGCCTTCGGAGCTCTCCCTGCGCCTCACCTCACGCTGTGTTGGGTTTGGTGGTGCCTGTCCAGAACGCGGGAGCCGGGGTTTTGTCTGGCCCCTGCATATGGTTGGTTTGGAGTGTGTGCATCAGGTTGTCCCCCTGAAGGCCCCCATTCAGGCTTCTGGGTAAGGGCACCCTGCGGCTTTCAAGCCTCAGCCCTAAGGAAGGCCGACCTGGAGGTGGTACCTGCCACTTAAAGTGGAGGCCATTGGGTATACCATCCCAACCTCCAGAGTAAGCTGCTGGAAGGATGAAAGGGGAAGTTACTCGCCCAATTTAAAACTTTGTTGGTGACAACTTTGGTGGCTACTTCCTGCTTCAACCATCCCACCTCGGACCTGTGTGCCAGGTTGTGGAGCCTCACTGGGCACTTGGGATGAGGATTGCTGGCTGGCCCTAGCTGACTATGGAGGCCGCTGGGGCACGTGTGTTGTGTGCAGGGGATCCCTGTTGGCAGTTGTGTCTGGGGGGAGGGGAAGTATGGCTTGTTCCAGCAGGGGGAGCCTGGTCTGGTGGTGGCCTGGAGGTCTGGCCTCTCTGAGTCCTTGCAGCTTCAGGATTGAAATTGGAGGACTGGTGAAGGCAGCAGAACTGCAGCTCTGAGGAGAAGCCTCTCCTGCCCGATCAGCTTCAGGCTGAGGGGAGGAAACCACCTGTCTTTCTCCAGAACCTCCCAGGGATGGTGTGGCACATGCCCCTTTAGAATCAGAGAAATGCACCCTTTCCACAGGCTGTTCGATGGCTTCAGGACTTAGGGGAAAGGTGAAACCATCCCAGGTTGAGAATTCATGGGTCCTTTTTTCTCTACTGCTCAGGACATTGAATAACAGGGTTGTAAACATTCAATTACTGTGATAAACCATCTCAGTTGCATGGCCCTGGCTGAGTCTCCACTTTAATTGGATTGGCCTCTGGCTGGTTACTCTGGTCTGAGTAGCTCCCAGGGGACAAGGTGGTGAAGAAACTGGAGGGCACCCCCCCCACCCCATGCAGCTTGATCTGAGACAGCCTGCCCACTGCCAGTGTAGCCTCCCTAAGCACCAACTGGAACCCCCTACTCCCCGTGGCTCTGTCAGCCCCTCACCCCACCCTAGCAAAGAAAGAGTGCCCTGAAGTGCCCATGGGGATGAGAGTTCAACTTTTAAATGTGGGATTTAAAAATAGCTGGAGTGTTTAGGCCTGTGGGCTGCTGCTTTTAATAAATGGAGAAAATAAAGACAATATGCAGTTACAGATTCAGCTGAGAGCTTCCTGTGACTGCGGAACCCAGGGAAGTGCTGCCCAAAGGAGCCAAGGCCCCTGGGCCCCTGAGTGAGAGAAGAGAGGAGTGGGAGAAGGATGGGGGTGGGGGGCACACGAAGCTTAGTGTCCTCGAAGGGGAATGGGCTCAGTCCAGGACTCAGGCCTTGATAGCCCTTCTTCTGCAGTTGGGTCTCCCAGGAGGAAACCTTGCTCATGGTGGAGTTGGGATGGCCACAAGTAGCTGGGAGATTCTTCCTTATTCTTCTCATACTATTTCAAATGCCACTTCTTTGGAGAAACCTCAGCCTCCTTCTGAACACTCATTTCCACCTTATATAGTCATTTGTGTACATACTGTAGTGTGATAGTCAAAAAATAAACTCAGAGCTAGAGTCTCTATACTTCCTTCATAGAGTTGCAGTAAGGATTTCCGTGAGTTGGTATACGTAAAATGCTGAAAGCACATTTCAGTATTATTGTAGCCTCAGCTCTAGTATAAGCTCTATATTGCTCCCACAATGCCCAGCATCTAGTAGGTGTTCAGTACATGTTAGCTGAACAAATTAATGAATGATCTCCCTCAAAAAAATGTGGACTTGGCATGTGGTGGGCCCAGTGAGTCCTGCTGCTGGAACACATTCTGCACCATTGGTTTCAAAAGGGTCAGCCCATGGTGATCCTGGGGCTCGTGAACCCCGTTTCCTGGCACTACCCTATGGCTAACCTTCTGGAGAGTGTGTCCTGGTCTTCCTGACCCCAACGGGACGTCCCCTTGGGGTGAAAGAGTGTGGAACTTTCTGCCTTGGAATCTGCTAACCTGGGCATTTCCTTTGGACAGGCCGATTGGCACCCTTCCTGTGTGTTAGCATGCATCAGTATAGAAACTGCCTGGAAACTCCATTCTTCCCTGACTCACCTCAGGCTGCAGGAAATGCAACCAGTAGTAACATCTGTTGGAGGGGTTGCTTCTGCTCCAGAGTGCTCTGGTTGTTGGGGGCCGGAACGAAATAAAACCTGTATGCTGGGCTGGAGCTAGACGAAATGTGCTGAAATCCCCAGTTCTTACTTAAGGGATCTGCATTTGCATTCGAAGCAACATCCAGGATACCCTGAGACTGTGAGCTCATATTATGAATCAGAAGCATTACAGCATAACCTCGGTGTTAGAAACTGCTATTTGGAATCCAGATCACCCTCCGCCCACCCCCAACACACACACACACACACACACACACACACACACACACACACACACAGGGGCTCTCACAAGTCATACACTTGGGAACAATAACAGCAAGACTTGTCCACACCCACTTCCACCCCCACACTCAGAACACCATTCCTGGATGGTGTGTGGACAGTGACTGAAGAAAGCCTGGCGGGTACACCGGACCGGAACGAGGCCCGGGCAAACCTGGGCTCCTACTCCAGCCTCTCCACTTGCTGGGTGACTGAGCATTGCTTAACTTCCTGAACCTCAGTTTCCTTATCTGTAAAACAGGGATGATAATACTTCATAGGGTTGCTGTAAAGGTTAAAAAAGATCATGCGTGCAAAGTGACTGGCCCATAGTAGATACTCAACCGATGATGGCTAGCGCTTCACTGGTTCCCACCAAGTTCAGCTGTTTGCTTTTTGCTCCTCCCAGGGAAGAGGAAATGAAGGATGTCCTGCTCATGATCGGAGGGCACTCTTCTAGGCCACTGGGGTTTGTGTGAAGGAAGCTCGTTCTAACTCTAGGCCGTGGGCACAACTGTGATCCACTCAAGCCTAGACCAGCCCAGACCCTGGTGCCTATGCACCTTTGCAAGCGATTCTTCCATGCACAGCTTCCCAGAGATCAGATTGTGCTATCGGGAACCTACCCACCCAGGCCTCAGGCTGAACTGCTCACGTGGGTGGGAGGAAGGCTGCTTTTCAGCCAAGGAAAAAGTCCCCTTGTCTTTGCTTCACCTGAAGCCTCGCAATGTGACCTCAATGGAGGTTTGGGTGGAGCCTGGGGTGGGAGTTGTCTCTCCAAAGAGCACTTTGGCTCTTTCACCAACTAAAAAAGGGGGGGGGGGAATGGGAGGGGCACCAAGGTATTATATAAGAAGAAAGTTGCCACATGTCAGAAGAGCTGGGTTTTGCTGGGTTGGGGGTGGAGGTCCCCCTGAGGGACATGGTTGCTGGCTGTGGTTTGCAGGGACTGTTCGGGAATAGTGGGGCCTGGGCCTGAGGCTTCCCTGGCAGTGCTTCTTGCTCTTGCTCTTCCTGGAACACAGCCTGGTGCTGTGGCCAGGCGGGAAGGTGCTCCCTGTTCCCTGTCTCTCCAGCCGCAGGGAGCTCATGGTGTGAGCGTTATTTTTTCCAGGCAATGCTTCTTCCTCAGGGAGTCTCACAAAGGAGGGAGGGGAGCAGCCAGGCAAGGTTTATCCAGGCCAGCGCTTAGACAGAGGGAAGTATACCAGACTTGCAGCCAGAAGGGGGTTCCCTCTGAGGCTACCCAACTTCTCTGGGGAAATGGGGTCCAGAGAGAAGGAAAATGGTGAGAGATTTCAGGTCCTAGCTTTTTTCAGCATTTGAGCAGGCAGAAGCCTCAATCTAGACTGCTGTTGCCAGAATTGGCCGTTTCCTTGGAGGGGAAAGGCCCCAGAGCTGACAAAGGAGGTCAGAAATGCTTAAGTGACCACTGGGAACCCTGAGAGTACAAATAAGCTGGCCTTTCTCCCTCTCCCTCCTCCTCTTCCTTTCCTCCCCCCTCCCCCCTCCTATCTCCCTCTTTCTTTCCCCCCTCCTCTCCCTTCCCGTTGGGTGGCCACTCTTGGGGCATGTACCCGCAGGCTGTGGCTCAGATCCCTTGCCCACCTGCCCTATCTGTCTGACCTCCCCAGCTGGCCCCTGGTCATAGCCCTGGGCTTCCCTGCTCCCAGGAGCCATCCCAGAGCTGGAAAACACTTGGGGACATCTGGGCCAACTCTTTCATTTTCAAATGGGGAAGCTGTGAGGCAGTGAGTTCCTTGAGGTTCCCTAGGCTGCCTCCACTTTCACCTAAGGAGGTAGGAAAGGGACGCAGCCCCTGGTCCCTGCCTCTCCAAATTTGGAAGTTGGGAGGGCCGCTTCAGTGCAGGAAGAGCCCAGAGGAATACTGTCTCGGCTCCTGGGTGTGGCCGGTCCTCAGCGGGCTCCATAGTTATTTATTTGTCTGTGTGTGTGTGTGTGTTGAGTGAGTTCTGCGGTTGGGAGACTGGATCTGAGCGAAAGCAGAAGTGCCCACGCTATGTCAGCTATGCGGCGCCCAGATTGGACCTTACAGGGACAGTCAGGAGAGGAAGATGGGGGGCAGAGGCCCCTCTGCGCTGTGACTGCGGGTGCTCTGTTTTGTCCCGGCAGCGGTGCTCGCACACTTGAGCGTAAACAGCCCTTCCATGTTGCTAGCAGCTGCCTTTCCTTGCTGGCTTTGGGCAGAAGAGGTGCCAAAAATAACCAGGCGGGCACTTCCACTTGTGGAACGTTCGCTGTGGTGGCCTCAGGGCAGGCTTGCTTGCTCCCTGCAGTCCCCACCCTCCTTCTGGCATCTCTGCTCAGACTTCCTGTGGCTACCCCCTCCCCAGCCTCCCTCAGGTGCTAGCACTTTCCCTTTTACTGCTTTTCTTAGAGTGAGCCCAGGAGGGTGGAGGGTCCACTGTAGGCCTGGAAGCTCTGCCAGGTATTATCTGGGGACTCCTGTCCCGCCATGTCCTTGCAGGCCCTGCTGGCACAGCTGAGTCCAGGGAAGGCCTGTGCCGGGTGTGCTCCTGGGTTCCTAGGCCAGATGCCCTGCGTGCCTGCAGAGCCTCACGCGGTTGCTAAGCTTCCTGGTCTCCTTATCTTGCCCCTGCCTCGCCAGCCCTGCTATCAGCCAGCTGTGAAACTAGAAGAAAGACCACCAGTCCCCTGCCCCCCAAGTGTTGAAGATTAATAATGACGCTACTCCTGCCCAGCAAGGGGGAGAGGAAATCACCTTCATCGAGCCCTTAACTTTGTGCCAGGCACTTCATATATGTACCTCATTTAATCCCACAATAACTGTGAGATGAAGGTATTGTGCCCATTTACCGATAGGGAAACTGAGGCCCACAAAGGCTGATGATTAGAGAAGCCAGGACGCATTCAGTAGGACCCTAAAGCCCACTCTCATTTCACCATGCGGCTCCCACCTTCTCCAGGCTATTTTCATGTACACAGGGAACAGTGTTTTGACCCTTGGAATGAAGTGCCGATGGTAAGAATTCAGGCACCATTAGAATGGCTGATAGGGGAGATATTTTGGGCTGGGAAGGGTGGGGAAGACCCCTTTGAAACCTCCCTCTCCAAACACTTTACAGGGCACCCGGAAGCCCAGCCTGAGCTCCGAGGCCCTGCTGTGGAGGGCTACTGGCTATGGGGGGGGTCAGCTGTGTGTGTGGGTTGCTGGAGGAGTCACTCATGCACAGGAGGAGTGGAAAGGCTTAGTTTAGGCCTCAGCGGAGACCTTCCATGTGTCTCCTCCTCCCCAAACATCCCAGTCTCTGTAGTCCTGAGATCATCTCTGGGGCCATAGACTGGGGTTAGGTGGGTTCTTGGGTCTCCCTTGCTGGCTGCTGGGTCTGACCCGAGGGCCTATCAGTCCAGCTGGCTTGGCTCAAGTCCCAGAGAGTCTGGTTAGTGTGTACTTGGGGCTTGGGCTGGATGCGGTGCTGGTGCCGGTGCCAAAGGCCTCTGGGTGTATTTCAGGAACAATAAAGAATAAATCAACACAGGAGAAAAGGCCCTGCAGCAGCTGCTCAGAGACTGGAGAAATGAAAGGAATGTGTGAGCATTTGGCTAAGTCCTTGGATCTTGACCGGGGCCTGAGAAAGGGCGTGACACTGACTGGATTGCTAGGGAAGGGAGGCAGGTGGCCTGTAAGCTTACTCTGCAGCCCGTCTAGTAGTCCCCAGGCAGCCATGCTGAGACCCACCTCCTCTTTGCTGGCAGCAAGTTTTTGTGCTTCTTGGTCACTAGTAGGTCTTGGGGAGCTATATTGTTCCCGTTCTCTTGCTCTAAACCAGCAGGATGTCCCCATCCTTAGCCCCTGGCCACCCGGTAGGTCTTGTCCCCTTCTGGAGCTGGCCAGGCAGAAGAGCCCGCGCTGATGAAGACACCAACCACACCCTATCCCCCCCTGCTCCATCTCTTCACCAAGAAGATGAGCCAAACGTCAAGGACTTGGCAGTGCCACATCGGAGGGCATGCTGAGTATGAGAACATCCACCTGAGAGGCCCTGACCACAGCTCTACTCAAGTAATCAGCCCAAAGTTGCTCATCCTTGGGCAAGTCACTACCTCTCAGGGCTTCAGTTTCATCAGTCATGAGACAGAGATTTGGGCCAAATGATCTTTGGAGTAGGTAGGTACTATCTGTCTCCCTTATTCAGGATGTGAAATGAACAGTTTTTATTTAGGAATTTAAGGTCTTAAGAAGATACCTGTCTGAGAGCCCCATGCAGAGAAGTGGGCCGCTATGGCTAGGGCTGGTGCTCAGTGTCCTGGGTGGGAGCCACTGGCACTAATAGGAACTCAAGCATGGAGCTGACTTGCCCCAGACTTCAGAGTGTCAGGGGAAGGGACAGGAGTCTGGCCCCTATGGGGATGTGGAGCATCTGACAAGCAGGGGAGAGTCAGCTTTATTTTTAAAGAGCTGTTGGCCAGCCGTGGGCGTGGGGCTGGAGAGTGTGGGAGGGGTGTGGTTTCCTCTTGAGCAGATGTGGATGGAGCCTTCCACAGGTTGACCCAGTGGTGGTAGTCACCAATAGCCTCTTCATCTCCAAAGCCACTCTCCTCCCAGGCCTCTCTCACCTACCTTACCTGACCAGCCATGCTTCTAGAACATCGTGGAGGTTTTCAGGCCAGCTGAAGCTGCGCTTCAGAGAGAAGATTTGAGCAGCTTAGAAGCTGCTGGCTTCCATCCCAGACAGCCTGGTGTGGCACGGCAAGCAGGAGTCTGAGTCTGAAGCCCTGGGGAAGGAAGTTTGCAGACAGGACTCTGAGTTCCAGTCTTGGCCTTGCCTCTATAGTCCTATGACCTCAGGCAAGATTTGACCCCTTGGATATTCAGGCTCCTCACTGAGAAAGGGGAGAGTAATAATACCTATCTTGCTCTGAGGATTAAACAGGATCATGTGTGTAGAGTGCTTGGCACATTGTAGCACCCTTGAGAAATGTTAAAGGTGGTAAAGCAGAAAGTCTTATTTTTGTGGCGTTGGGATTTCACCTTGGCTTCAAGCCCTGCCTCATGTTTTGCCAAAGATGGGGGCTGTCTGAATGGAGACACAAAACGTTGTTATTGGGTCCTTGATTCTGGGTCCTGCTTGCTTCTGGCTGTGTATCCAAAGGCAAGTTTCTTTCCTTCTCTGGGCTGCTTTGTGGAATGATGGACGGGACTAAGTGAACATTGACATCCCTTGATATTTGCAATCGGTTTGGCTTCCCTAGCGGGGCCCTGATTTGTTGGTTGGCTCTGAAGAGTGGTACAAGCTGCCTTTTTCTGTGTGGTGTGGAGGCTGTTATTCCAGAGTGAGATCCTTCTGACCCTGCAGCTCCCAACTCACCTCTGTAGTCCCCTCACCGCAAAACACTGTGGACTCTCCTAATCTTGAGGGGAGCCTGTTTCTTGGGGGTAAGTGTTATATACTTTACTTGGAAATGCCCCCAGGAAAAGCGGCGGCTCTGGGAGAGTATGGGGAAGAGTATAAGCTTGCTTTGTGGGGTTCTTATGTGTAGCATTCCTTCTGAGGCCCACGACAAGTGTAGATTTGGGATTTTTCTGGAAGGATGATGGAAAGACCCAGGGACTTTGAAGGCAGACAAGGATTTAATCTTGCTTCTGCCACTTAACAGCAGAGCCTCAGGTTCCCTCTGTAGAATGGGGACAGTAAGACATCCTGATAGGAAGCTTGTAAGCATGGATTAGGGTATGTCAGGGCCTGGCATGGGGGAAGTGCTCTATAAATGTTAGCTTCCTTCTTTAGGGAAAGATCTGCCTTTTGGATATTGTGTAGACTGGCTGGGGGAGTGAAAATATTTGTCTGTGGTCATTTTCCCAGGGAGAATGCAGGGCTGCATAACAAGCTGTTACAGCCTCAAAGTCTTCTTCCTTCCCCAGCTGTTTTGATTCTGGGCTCAAGTTTGGAGTCATGTTCAGTGTGTGTCCAGTGTGGGGATGGGAGAGAGGCTACCCAGGCATTTGCAAAAAAGCCTTAGGTGTGCGGCTTCCTGGGGCTGTGCAGAAGGTGTGGAGAACATGGTCTGAGTAAGGAGGAGTGGCCTTTCTCGAGAGCTGTGAGAACTTGACAAGTTACTTCTAACCTTCATTTCTTGTAAATTCTCCAAATTTCCTTCTGTTACTGATTTCTAATTTTATCTCATTTTGATTGGAAAACATACTTTGTATGATTTCAACCCTTTTAAATATACTGAGACTTGTCCTATGGTATAATCTATGCTATATCCTGGAGAGTATTCCAGGTGTTCTTGAGAAGAATGTATATTCTGCTTTTGTTGGGTATAATGTTCTACAGATATATGTTAGGTCTAGTTGCTTTATAGTGTTCAGGTCTTCTATTGGGTTGTCGGAAAAGTTATGTCACATTTTTGCAACAAAAACATAGAAAAAAATATGTCATGACTTTTCCGACAACCCAGTATTTCCTTGTTGATCTTCTGTTAGTTGTTCTGTCCATTATTGAAAGTGTAATATTGAAGTGTCTATTTCTCGCTTCAATTTTGACAGGTTTTACTTCATGTATTTTGGCTCTGTTATTAGGTACATATATGTTTATAATTGCAATATACTCTTGATAGAGAGACGCTTTTATCATTATAAAATATCCTTCTTTGTCTTTAATAAGAATTTTTGTCTTAAAGTCTATTTTGTCTTAATATTTGCATAGCCACATCAGCTCTCTTTTGGTTACTGTTTGCATGGTATGTCTTTTTCCATCCTTTTACTTTCAACCTATTTGTGTCTTTGAATTTAAAGTGTGTGTCTCTTGTAAATAGCATATAGTTGGATCATGTTTTTTAACCCATTTCCCCAACCTCTGCCTTTTAATTGGAGTTTTGAATATATTTACATTTAAAATTATTGATAAGGTAGGATTTATGTCTGCCACTCTGCTATTTGATTTCTGTCTTTTGTCTTTGTTGGTATCCCTATTATTGTCTTCTTTGTGTTAAATAGATATTTTTGAGTATACCATTCCTGACTTATAAAAATGAGACAAAGAAAAGTGAGGGTTAAATGAGATGTTGCCTACAATGTGCTTTGCACAGTGCTTGGCATATAGTAAGTGCTCAGTAGACATGGGCATTCAGTTGGGCTTCAGCCACTGAAATAGCCACAGTCAGCCCTAGGGCTAGCTGAGTGCAAAGTCTACCCAGAGCTCCGTGGGACCCCTCATGTCTCCTGGGCAGGACGTGGCACTACGACAGGTGGATCCTTTGGGGAGTGAGGGGCAGTGGGTCCTTGGAAACTCCTTTACGCCGGGCCCTGATACTCCAGCCTTTCCCCTGTTCCAGCACCTGGGCACCACCTGGGCTGCTTATGAAGCATTGCAGATTTTACGCCTTGAACCACCCCCCTACCCCTCACCAGACCCATGAACCAATCTCTCAGGATGGGTTTGAGAACCACTGCTCAGCACAGACAGGCAGCAGGTTGTGATAGAGAGAGACCTGGTTTGAAGCCAGCAGGCTTGGATTCAAATCCTGCCTCCTCACTCATGACCTCAGGCTGTGACCTGGAACTAGTTAATTTTCAGAACCAACCTTTCCTCGTTTCTCAGGTGGGAATAAATGGTCACACAAGTAAGCAATACTCACACACATTGAGCACGTGGGCAGTGCTCATGGCAGTTATTTTACGCGGCAGTTGCTCATTGCAAAGGTGTTTCTTTGATTCCTGGACACAAGCCTTGACCCCGTCCCCCATCTTGGGTTCCTAAGTTCCTCACAGGTAGGAACCAGTAAATGGCGGCTCCCGAACCAGACACCTGGTTACCTGACAAGCAATCCACTGCCCTCTCTATTGGGCTACACTGCCTTCATGTCCTGCTTCTCCCAGCCTTGATGCAAAAACAGAAGGGAATTGAAGAAGCATTATGGGATAACGGTTAACACCGAGTAAGAGCATGAAGATTCAGAAATGGTGAAGAACAGCATGTGCTGGAGGGCTGCCTAGAGGCGGTGGGCCTTGAAGGAAGGCACGTTGTCAGAGTGGAGGCAGCAGTTCCAGGCAGAGGGAACAGCTCTAGGAAAGGCTGAAAGTCAGGGAGCTCTCCCCTGAGGTCACCTGTTCCTTGTGCATCGCTAGCCTTTGCACGGGCCACCTTGCATTATAATCAGTGTGTGTTTCTGTGTCTCTTTTCCACTGGACTAGGGGCTCTGTGCAGTAGGGACTGTGCCTTGTCTCCTGTGTCTCCCCAGAGCATAGGGCTCAGCAAATGCTTGTGGAGTGGATGAAGGGGCTGTAAGCTGCAGGGCTGCAGAGGGTGTAGATGTATAGGGTGTGAGTATGGGGAGTAGGCAGGGCGAGGCCGTGTTGAAGGAGGCCCCTTTCACTGACCTTTGTATCTTGACCCAGGGCAGAGTCTGACACTGGGGCCAGAGAGCTCTGCCCTCGACCTGCCAAGGAATCAGGCCTTTCCAGAAGGGGAGAGAGAAACGAGCAGCCTCTGATCGAGTTAGCCCTGTAGGACATCAAAAGAGTTGTGAGGCGACCAAGGGCCCCACTGGTCCCCACGAGGCCCTCTCCAGAGGTTCAGTCACTTAAGGACCTGGCTGCAGGGACATTTGCTGCATTTCTTCTGGAGAGAGCCTAAACCTGCAAACTTCCACCAACTACCTCTGGATTCCTGAATCCTGTTGGGAGGGGTTTTCCTGGGCTGCCTGTGATCCTTTGTGGCCCCTTGCCAAGGAGGGAGGCAGCTGGTGCCCCCAGGGTGGAAGCTGAGCTGGACACTCCATCCTTTCTTGGCTCTGCCCAGGACTGTGTCTTTTCTCTGCCTCAGCCTCCCCAAGATAAAACAGACCCGGTTATCTTGGCTTCTCACGGACATCCTGTGGGTGTTCGTGTGTTCGTGAGGGTAGTGGGGGAGGTGGACAACAAAGGTTGATGCCTGAATGAAACCCTGAGGGTGCCTCATCAGAAAAAGGATTCCCCTCTCACACGTATCCATTTAAAAGCACCTCAGTGTTGGCATTGTTGTAGTCAGAGTGGAAACTACAGCCAGCTCAAACCCTGGCCAAGACTTCTGAGCCTGACCAGCTTGAGGGCCTGAGCCTGACCAGCTTCCAGCTTAAGGGCTTTGACGCCTGGGACTCATGATTCCCTATCGGCCTGACCGCTCTGCCTTTCAGACCTGAAGTTCAGCCTAGAGAAGTGATAACTCAGGGACTCTCTCTAGATTGTGAGTGGGCAGATCACAGGGCCTGCTCTTTCAATCCCCCAGAGGAAGTGACACTTCAAGGAGGCAGGTCCTCCTCTCTGTTGCTGGTTTCTCCTTCCTTACTGGTTTGCAAGCCCCTTGAGAACAGAACTTATGGGATCAGTGGCTTGGAGAAATGAGGCCCTTCAGCCTAGGTGTAAACTCCCAGTTAGAGGGGCACATGCAGCATTGCTGATGATGGCACTGTGTCTAGAGGGAAGGTTTATCTAGGGCCTGGGCAACTCTAGATGGCCCAAAATGGCAGTTCTAGGCCATTTGCCCAGTTTTGCTATAGCCAAAGGCCCCAGAGTATCTGAGAGAGAGCTTTTCAGGATGTGAGTTTGGACTGCAGGGCCAGCTGGGCCAAGCTGGGCTCCTCTAGGGAAGGCCTTTCTTCTGCCTTCTGGCTTCCCAGCCAGACACCTTGGTGTCTTGAGGCCCAGCCCAGCCATATTAGGGCACAAGGAAACAGACCCACAGGCTCATGTCCCTGGCTCTGGTCCAGGCAGGGCTGTGGTCTAGCTTTGGAAGAAGAAAAATGAGGCCGGGGCAATGCCAGGGCTGGCACCTTTCCAGTTGCCCTGCATGTGGTGTGGGGCAGCAAGTGACAGTAAAGGGGCAGTTGGCTTGTGGGCCAGCAATTGGAAAAGGATTTGTGGTTAGCTTAGTTGGTGAGGGCTTGGGGTCACTGATGGGTGGGGTGTGGTGGGATGGGGTTAGGAGGCAGGGCCTTTTCACTTTATCTCAGCATCATGGGAACTCTGATCAGGGAGAGACTGGAAGTCAGGGCTGGGTATGAGCTCAAGGTGGACACGTTGGCTGTGAGTGCCTCTGCCAGGCACAGCTCTGACTCACCTTGGGCGCAGTCTTGAGTGAGCATCCCAAGAGGCATCAGATACAAGCCAAGTGCGAAGGACAACATTCTGCAAACTCTGCCCCATGGACCTAGCTGTCTGCTGGGGACAAAGAAATAGGCATCTGGAATGTAGTGTGTTGCGTATGTGGGAGTTTAGGAAGTCTTAAGAGCTCGTAGTGAAGCTCCTGGTTCAGCCCTGGGCTGAGGGAAGACTCCTCAGAGAAAGCAGTGTCTGAGACTGAAGGATGGGGAGGAGTTGGCCAGATGGCAAGGGTGGGAAGGCATCCTAGGCACAGGTACTGCCTGGTCCAAGACCTGGAAACAAAGCAGAAACAGCAAGTTGGGGCAGGAACAGCACGGAATGATGATGGCTCAAATGTGGCGTGCTGAGAGAGGCGGCAGGAGCCCAAGTCTGCAGAGACTTGTAGGCAGGAGAGGGAGTTTAGGCTTTGTCATAAGATAGCCTCTTTGGTGCTCAGGGAACTGGCTGGCCTAGCGATTTGAGGCCTTGCTGGATTCCATACTTAGGTCGCCTTTGCCTTGGGTTGGAGATGCTTGGGCTCCGATTCCCCCTCTTCCTAGTGCTGGCTTTGTGGGGCTGTGGGTGACCCAAGTTGTAAGAGCAGGAGCTTGGAGCATTAGCTCCAAGGGTCGGGGGATCCTCCGGTCAACTCTCATCCCCATGTCAGAGCTGAGCCCCTGTGCAGCGGCTGGGACCAAGCTTGGCACCTCCTTCCTGGCCTGTGTAACCTTGACTCACAACAACCTTTTCTCTCAGATGGCCACACTGAATGCCTCAAGCTTATAAGTGGCCCTAGTCCCCTGAATGGTCATGGCCTGGCCCCATCACCCTGTGGTGAAGACTCACTGGACTCTCCCAGCCAATGCTGGGCATGTGGCAGGGCTGCTGATGGCACACAGGGACACATTATGTGTTCGAATCGCCGTCCCTGGATGGCATGGTGTCACCATCAGCACAGAACTCCCAAAGGCCTTCCCAGCACCTTCCCTCATGTGTCTGCAAAACACATATGTGGGTTCAGCATTGTTTTCTTTTCTTGGTGCACATTGCTATCTTCTGTAGAGAGAAAGTGCTTCTCACCATAGATCCTCCTGAAAGCCTCATAAGTCTCTGGCCACTGATACCAGACTCTTACCTTGTCTTCCGCCCAGGGGTATCTATGGGTCTGGTCAGGGACTGGTTGCAGGAGTGAGGCGCCTGGAGGAAGAGGAGAGTGAGTGGAGCCGTGAGAGTCAAACAGATTGATAGAATGGGCTGCAGTGTCTGGGGCCCCATAGTGGCTGTGGGTTTCCTTTTGCAGTGTTCCTGCCTCTGTTGTCACAGGCCCTGAAGCTAGTGCCAAGGGTGAGTGCCTGCAGGAGTACCTCATTACACCCTCTTCCCTGCAGTCTCATGGAGTTGGCCCATAGATCAGCAGCCTTTGGAAGAGATGGCTTCCTTCCATTTCCTCTCTGTGCGGAAGGACAGGCTGGCTTCCAATGGAGGGACAGAGGAGTGGGGTTGGGCAGAAGAAATGGGAGGAAGTGGCTCAGTTCTGGCCAGAGTTGTAAACTGTGATGTACAAGTGGGTGTGAGAGCTGGAAGACCCATCAGCAACAAGCAGAACTGAGACAGGGTGGGCTTGAGAGGCTGAGGAGTCCAGGCCCAGAGAGGGTGGCTGATGTGGCCCGTGCAACCTCAGTCCTTCCTGCAGATGGACCTCCAACACCCACTGGCCCCTCTGTGGTGAGGCCCCTTCCCTTCCCTCCCTTTCTGTAGAACTGAGGGTCTCAGCTGGATTGGAGGAGACTAGGAGAGCTTTGCCTGCCAACAGTTCAGACGGAGGTAAGGTTCTTCCCAGGGCATGTCCAAAAAATCCGTGCTCTGAGACAGTGGGGACGGTGTTGTGGGAGGAAGGTGTGCAGAGAAGGACCTGATGTCTTAGTGGCATATCTTGGGGATAGGGAATAAGGGCTTGGTCTTGGAGTCAGACAGACCTAGATTCAAGTCTTGGCTCTGCAGCATAATTACTGTGTGACCATTGGCAAGTTACTTAGCCCCTTTGAGCTTCATCTAGTTCACCTGTAAAACGGAGATTAAAAATAACAATGCTTCGGCTTCATGCTGCCTTATAAGGCTGTTGTGGGAATTAAACACATACAAAGCACTTAGGCTCTGCCTGGCACAGGTACATTATTATTGTTATAATTATTATTATTACTACTACCAACAACTACCACTATTACTTAGTGCCCTGCTACCTTGGTGTGTCCCCTCCCCTCCTTCCTCCGGGGTTCCCAGGCATCTTCTACTCCTCCCCCCAACCCCCCAGATAATGATTTTTCTTCTCTGAGGGTCCCAGGTCTGTGTGTCCATGCTCTTAGCACTCATAGCCATCCAGTGGAGGTGACAGGGAGACCTCTGCAGAAACTTCTGGGGGCAACTCAGTCTCCCCAAAATTGTCCCCCTTGATTTCTTCCAAGCGATTTGCTGGCCCAGCTTTGGAAACCTATTAGAGGCCCTCCTTGATGTGCAGGGTAAGTGTTTGGAGGCAGACAGGCGGAGCTTAGCCCCTCTGGACCTGACCAAACAGCTGCAGGTGAGCCAGCCTGGGGAGGTGGGGGTTAGACCGGCAGGAGCAGCCCTGCCCTAGACCCCCATTTACAACCTGCACTCCCATCTCCCCCAGATTAATGTGCAGAGCCTGCCCTCCCCTAGGCAACGAGTGGCTGTCCTGCGCCTGGAACCTAGGCAGCTGGGTACCCTCCTACAGGCCCACATTTGCACATGCACCAGGACCCATCTGCCACGAGGGCCTTCTCTTTCCCCAGCCCCCAAGCCCATGCTCTGGCTCACAAGGAGACAGGGCTGTGATGAGGGTGGAGTGGGTGGGTGTCTGTACTGTTTGGGGTGGGGAGGCACGAGTGGGTGTGGGCACCTGAGGGGCTCCCAGCCCCCTGGAGGCACATGGACTTTCCAGCCTACCCTGGGCACCCTCCCTTCCCCTCCCCACCACTGGAGCATGTTCTTCCTGCCTCTGTCTTGCTTCTGCCTACACATACGTACTCCTAGTTCACGCATGCGATTGGGGAAGCCGAACCCGACTCCTGTAGCCTGGACAGCCCCATCATGCAGCTTCGGGTGGCTCTCAGGGTTATTTTCAACTGGGGGCTGGCTTTTGGGTCTCTGCTCTGAATTGGGTTGGCTGTCAGGGAATGAAGGTTTAAAAGCAAGAGAAAGGGTTTTGGTTTCTGTGGCCCTCAGCTCTCTGTTTGTCTAAATCCTCCTCACCCTTGTGCCTTGGCCAGCGGGACTTGGATGCCTTCTTAGCCTCTCTCCCTCCTCCAACTTCCATATGTGAAGACAAAGGGGGTGCAAACGGGGAGAGTGTCTCACTCTCTCACTTCAGGGCTGGGAGCTGAGGAAGGAAATGGAGGAGGAAGTTCCTCCCCTTCTGGGTGCTGGGTGAAAGTGAAAGGTAGGCAGGGGGCCTGAAGTGAGTCACGCAGCTCAGGGAGGGGAAAGGCTGAGAAGCTGCGGAAGCCTGCGCCGGAGCGATAGCAGTGCAGCCTCCCTGGGGCCGGGGCATTGCAGGGTGTAGCCGGCGCTTCGTACCAGTGCCTCCCCGGTACCGCCCAGCCCCGGCCCTTCTCTGCTCTCTCAGCTGGTTTCCTGGCAACTCCTGGGCTGCTAACAGTGACCTGCAAGCGTCTAAGGGGCTGAGGTCTGAGTTTGGCCTGGGCCTGCAGATTTATGCTCCAGGGCTTCCTGAGCTCCCCTCCCCTCTCCTCCAGGCCTGACTGGCTCAGGACCAGAATGTGAGTGTAGCTCCCACCCTCACTGACTTCTCAGGGAGGAAAATAAAACCCTCTCTGAAGAAAGAAAAAGTGTTTGAAAATACATACAAGTAATAAAAATATACATAAGTTACACTGATCTCGAGTCTGTTCTGTAGCAAGGTAAATAGAGCAACCTAGTTTTTTTGGTTTTTGTTTTTTAAATCAAGTTAGAAAACAAACACAGAAACACTATGAGCAGTTTAGTCACACCATGTGATAGAGAAACTTCTGGACCTAAGATCTAACAGTCTGTATACCCCCTTAGTCTCTAGTTATGGTATTCCTTCCTCAGTGTGTCAGATCTTTGGCAGTGGTGGAGGGTGGGTGGGGACTGCTAACCAGCTACCCCGCAGGATCCTGCCTCCTTCCAGCCAGGGCTGCAAAACGGGTTCCTGTGCTAGTTTGGGGAAGACTCTGGCAGCCACAGTCCCACCCAGCAGCTCCTCCCAGGGGCGGGGCTAGGATTGCACACACCTTTGCGGGGGGGGGGGCGGGGCTCACCTGCAGCCTCAGTGCAAAGGACTTGAGCCTAGCTCTGGGCCCTGGACCCTGCAAGGACTTGGTGGGCTCCTGATCTTGGGGCCACAAAGTTGGGAATGATCCCTGTTCTCTCCACTTCCTGTGTCTGAGATGTGCTTGGAGCATCAGAGGAGGAATTGGCTGAATAAAGCTCCGTCTGGGTCTGGTGGGGAGGCTACTGCCTGGACAAGTGTGAGAGGAACAGGCCTGATTGCCCAATGGGCTGAAGCCTGGCTTAAGAGGAGAATGGAATCCAACATGGCTTTTGTCGCCCCTTTTCCCAGCTTGATCTCAGGGGCTCAGGCTGAATCTCGGCCCCACTTGCCCACTTGACAGGTGCCTTTGTGCAATGCACAAATTACACAACCAAAAACACTGTAGGCTTAGAGGCCACTCCCTTGTGCTAACATCTGCGGCACCCTGGGAAACTGTGGCTGACACTATTATTCTTCTGTCTGCAGGCTCCAGGGTCCTGTGGAGCATTATGAACTGGGAAGAGCAGACAACCTCAAGAGTGCCTCTGTGAAGAGGAAGGAAGAGCCAGCAGTTCGTCCTTTCTCCCTGTGCCTGACGGATCCCAGCATTTTTTTCTCCTGCTGCTCTGCTGCCACTGGCTTCTGGACGAGGGCGGGGCTTCCAGCAGGACCTTCCCCCAGGGGATGGGCAACTGGTAAAGTAGGTCTCACTGCCGGGGCCCGGTTGGCCACACCATGAACCTCCAGGCCCAGCCCAAGGGTCAGAACAAGCGGAAGCGTTGCCTCTTTGGGGACCAGGAGCCAGCTCCCAAGGAGCAGCCCCCACTCCTGCAGGCCCCACAACAGCCCCTGGCCCCTCCACAGTCCACCAGAGTGAAGGAGGAGCCTTACTTTGGGCACGAGGGTCCGACAGGGGCCGCCCCTGCCTCCCAGCCTGTGGAACTACCCAGCAGCCTGGCCCTGCTGAACTCTGTGGTGTATGGGCCCGAGAGGACGACGGCGGCCATGTTGTCCCAGCAGGTGGGCCCAGTCAAGTGGCCCAACTCTGTGATGGCTCCAGGGCGGGGCCCGGAGCGCGGAGGGGGTGGGGGCGTCAGTGACAGTGGTTGGCAGCAGCAGCCCGGCCAGCCTCCACCCCACTCAACGTGGAACTGCCACGGCCTACCCCTCTATGGTGGACACAAGGGGAGCCCCCATCCTGGCATGGGAATCTCCACCTACTATAACCACCCTGAGGCACTGAAACGAGAGAAAGGAGGGGGGCCGCAGCTGGACTGCTACGGAAACGCAGTGCGGCCAATGATGACGCAGAAGATGCAGCTGGAGGTAGGGCGGTCCCAGGCGCCCCTGAACTCTTTCCATATGGCCAAGAAGCCCCCAAACCAGACGCTGCCCCTGCAACCCTTCCAGCTGGCGTTCGGCCACCAGGTGAACCGGCAGGTCTTCCGGCAGGGCCCACCGCCCCCCAACCCCGTTGCCGCCTTCCCTGCGCAGAAACAGCAGCAGCCCCAGCAGCAGCCGCAGCAGGCAGCCCTGCCTCAGATGCCGCTCTTTGAGAACTTCTACTCCATGCCGCAGCCGCCCTCTCAGCAGCAGGACTTTGGCCTGCAGCCGGCCGGGCCACTGGGACAGTCCCATCTGGCTCACCACAGCATGGCACCCTACCCCTTCCCCCCCAACCCTGATATGAACCCGGAACTGCGCAAGGCCCTCCTGCAGGAGTCAGCCTCGCAGCCTGTGCTACCTCAGGCCCAGATCGCCTTCCCCCGCCGCTCCCGCCGCCTCTCAAAGGAGGGCGTCCTGCCTTCCACCACCCTGGATGGGGCTGGCACCCAACCTGGGCAGGAGCCTGCCCCCAACCTGTTCCTACATCACTGGGCCCCGCAGCAGCCACCACCCGGACCCCTGGGGCAGCCCCACCCTGAACTGGGATTCCCGCTGGAGCTGAGGGATTCGCATATGCTGTCTGATGGGGAGAGACTGGCACCTAATGGTCGGGAACGGGAGGCTCCCTCCATGGGCAACGAGGAGGGCATGCGGGCAGTGGGCACGGGGGACTGTGGGCAGATGCTACGGGGCGGAGTGATTCAGAGCACACGACGGAGACGCCGGGTGTCCCAGGAGGCCAATTTGCTGACCCTGGCCCAGAAGGCAGTGGAGCTGGCCTCACTGCAGAGCACAAAGGTAAGAATGGCGCCGGGGTGGGGCCAGACCTGGCAGAGGGCGGGGTGAGCCGTGTCTGCGGCCGGGGGAGAGCGACTGACTCCAGGTCCACAAGGGCAATTTTCTCGCGTCATGGAAGGACATGAAGGAATCCATACATTTCAGGGAGTTCTGAACTCCCTGCGTGCACAGAATCTCTACCTAGGTGCATCCATTCCTGTAGGAAGACCAGGTTTATACCCACACAGGGCTGTGCACAGGAAAGGGGAATACACCATCGTGGGTTGGCTTCTTCATTTGAGACTTGAAGGATGGGGGGTAGTGGGAGGTGAACCCACTTCCAGATCCAGTTATGCTAAAAGACAAAAGTATGGTGGTAGTTACACAGGTGATTATACTTGTCAGAATGCATCAAACTATAATTAAAACTAGGTGCTGTTTTGTTGCATGTAAATTATACTCCAATAAAGTGGATGTAAAAGAAAATAACAGTGGGGAAGTAGGGTCAGAATGTGAGCACCTATGCTGTACTCGTAGTTTCTTATACTTGATCACAAATAATTGATCCTCAAACCCTATGAAAGGGATGCTGTCATTCATCCCGTTTCATTGCTAAAGAAGCTGAGCCCCAAGTGGGATTTCCCACGGTCACAAACCTAGCTTAGAATCTGGCTCCAAAGCTAGTGTTTGCCTCTTCTTTCCTTCGAGGTCTCAAGCCCCGATACCTATAGGGTTAGACTGATATGTAGGGGGCTGCAGAACTTGACTTCACTACAGCCCGTAGCCAATGGGGAAATAGATGCAAAGATGACCCTTACTTTGCCACAGGTCCCTTGCTTACTTTCTTTTGCAGAGATATGTTTTGAATATGTAGATAGTATTTCATGTGCCACTCACTGTGCAGGCCAACTAAAACACATCTGTAAGGCACTTGTGGCTGAGATGGCCACTTGGGGACCTGCTCCAGGCCGGGATGGAGGGACCTGACAAAAGGGAGGTTATGGAGAGTATGTGGGAATGTGGTGGGAGAAAAGGTGGTCAGGGAAAGGTCAGATTGTCAAAGAACAAACATGGGTATTTTAGTTCCTGAATCAAATGGGACTGCGGGTCCTAGACCAGCAAATCAGGACTTATCTTCTGAACCTCACCTCCATTCACCCTCCCTTCCCTTCTCCAGGATGCCAATGGCTCTGAGGAGAAGCGGAAAAGTGTATTGGCTTCAACTACCAAGTGTGGGGTGGAGTTTTCTGAGCCTTCCTTAACTGCCAAGCGAGCACGAGAGGACAGCGGGATGGTGCCCCTCATTATCCCAGTGTCTGTGCCTGTGCGGACTGTGGACCCAACTGAGGCGGCCCAAGCTGCAGGTGTTGACGAGGACGGAAAGGGTCCTGAACAGAACCCCACTGAACACAAGCCATCGGTCATTGTCACCCGCAGGCGGTCTACCCGTATCCCCGGGACTGATGCCCCAGCTCAGGTATGAGAGGCTCCCCATGCAAACACCTCCAGTACTTAAGTGCTCTTGGGGGCCAGGTACCCTATGGGGAAAGGAAGCATAACAGTGCAGGAGCAATTCAAGCAACCCGTGGGGATACCATTTGTATTTTTCAAACTAAGCTCTGGACAAATGCCCGTATGGGGGACAATGAGACAGTTTTATACTTGAAATTGGGAGTGTCTAGGAAAATCTAGGATGTGTGACTCTCATTTCGGTTCAGCAAATTTTGATTGGGCCTCTAATATGGGTCAGGCTCTGTTCTAGGCACTGGGATGTAGAGATGTTTGCTTGTTCTGTCCATACAAACATGTATGTTGAAATCTGCCACTAAGATTGAGGTTTTGTCTATTTCTTCTTTCGCTTCTGTTGGTATATGAGTTACATGTTTTGATGCAATGTTGTTAATTACATACTCATTTAGAACTGGATTTAGACACTTTATCATTATGAAATCTTTCTTTTTACCTTTAGTAATCTTTGCCTTTTAAAGTCGACTTGGTCAAAATATTTAGCTTTCTTTTGGTTAGTGTTAGGGCAAGGGCAATGAAATGTGTATCTCTTCCATCTTTTTATTTTCTGCCTTTCTGTATCCTTCTACTTAAGGAGTATGATTCAAGTGGCATATAATTGGGGATTATTATCAGTTCTACAATAAGAACCTTTATCTTTTAATTAGAGTATCAATACAGTTTACATTTAATGCAATTACTGATATACTTGAGTTTGAATCCACCATCTACCATTTGCTTTCTTTTTATCCCATCCTGCTTTTCCGTGTTCCCTTTTTTTCCCTTCTTTCTTTTCCTTTGGAGTAATTGGATTTGTAATTCCATTTCCCCCTCTTTATTAATTCATTAGTTATTTATTATTCTCTTAGTGATGATCCTAGCAGACTTTCTTACCTTTATTTCTGTGAGAAAATTAAGCCCTGCAGAAAGAGATTTGAATGACTATTTTCTCAATTCTCTGGAGGATGGTACAAAGCTAGTATCTACCATTCTAGATGTTATAGGAAAGAAGTTAATTCTCTGGCTGAGAACGGCTACTAGACCCTTCAAGTATGAGAGGCTTATTGAAAACATGCATTCTTGGCTTATTGAAATCTAATATAATCTAGTATTTTACCTCTTCCCAGACAGTGCAGAGTTTTTACAACACTTTTAACCCCATTTCCCACAAATCCCTAAATTGTAGAATTACTGACGTGTATTTTCATTCTTCATATATTTTTAACATTGACAGGACATTATAGCATCATCGTTTTGTTTAGATACTCATTTTAGATTTACTCAAATATTTACCGTTTTTGTTGCTTTTCATTTCTTCCCATATATCCTGGTTACCATCTCAGATCATTTATATGCAACTTTAAGAACATCCTTACTATTTCCTTTAGTGTGAGTCTGTTCGTGATGAATATTATTATTCTTTGATTGTCTGGAAAGGTTTTTGTTTCATCTTCATTTTAGAAGAGTAACTTTGCTGGGTAGAGAATTCTGTGTTGGCAAAAAAAGTTGGTAAAAAAGTTATTATGGCAAATTTAAAGATATAATTCCATTGTCTTTAGGCTTCCATTGTAGTTACAGTACTGAGAAATCACTATCAGCCATATTATTGCTCCTTTGAATGTAAGTTGTGTTTTTATTTTGTTGCTTTTAAGGTTTTTTTTTTTTTGGTCATTCATTTTCAGCAGTTTTGCTGTTACACCTAACTGGTTTTCTTGTATTTATTCGGTTTAGAGTTTGTAGTGCTTCTTGAATATTTCTTCTGCCCCATTTCCTCTCTTTTCTTTTGGGACTCCAGTTACACATTTGTTAGAGCTTTTCACCGTATCCCCTATTTTGTTTCCCCTGCACTTTTCTAGACTTTCCATTTTTTTCTTAGTCTGACCTATCTTTCAGTTCACCAATTCTCTCTTTAGATGTGTCTAATGTGTTGTTAAGCCCATTCATTGAGTTCTTACTTTTAGTTATTTTGTTTTTCAGTTACCAAATTTCCATTTGATTCATTTTCTGTTTCTAGTTCTTTGATAAAGTTCTCGGCCTTGCCTTTTATTTTATTGCATAACTTAAGCATAGCTTTCTTAAATATTATTCCTGGTAACTCCCTTAATTGGACCCTCATGGGTCTGTTTCTATTATCTGTTATCTCATATTTTTAAATCACATCTTGCTTTCTTGTATGTCTGGTTGTTTTTTTATTGAATGTCAGACATTATATATGAAAAAATATTGAGATAATTAAAGACTCTGGATGATGTTCTCCTCCTCCAGAGAGAATTTATCTTTGCATCTGACAGGTAGTAAAGAGCACCAACACTTCTGGATTACTTTAATTTAATCATTGGTAGAGATATGATTTGAAGTTGGCCATTATTCCAAGGACTAGTCTATTTTTGATTCACCTTTATTCTGAGGATATAGCCCTTTGGAGTTCCAATCCAAAACCAGAGAGATTTACCAGGGTCTCCTTCAAACCTTAAACTCCAAGTTTTATTCTGCTAGTTCCTTGAATTTATTAAAAGCTCTACTCAGTTTCTCAGCTTCTCAGTTGCCTCTTCCAGTAACGGCATCTACTCTAGGGAAAACACAGCTCTAAAAGCTGGGTCACTTCTTTGACTTTCCTTCTTTCCCTGGATCTTGGCCCTTTAATTCATTGCCAACTTATTTACTCTGATACCTTCTGAAATGTGGTTTTTATATTGAGTCCAGATTTTCTACTTAATCTCAGCTAGAGAGTAGGCCTGCATGCCTGTCCTCTGCAACAGAAAGGGGAGCAGCACAGTCTCCACTCTCTGGGGTCTTATTCTCTGGTTGGGGGAAAGTTTGTGGTAGAGGCTGGGGGCCTGGGAAGCTTGTCCTGAGGATGAGCATGAAGGAGCCTGAGCAACTACGCAGCTCAACACACCATTTCAAAGATGAAGAAATAGGTCCAGAAAAGGCAAGAGACTTACCTAAGGTCGTATAGCCAAATAGTGACAGAGCTAGCCCTGGAATTTGGATCTCCTGAATCCCTATCCACGAGTACTTTCATTTCACTACAGCAGGCTTTTGGGGGGAGATTTATTTTTTATGTAGTTATTTTTCTTTGTAATGCAGAAATTTTCAGTCTTGCACTGAACCCCAATATTTAACCATCAGAATACAGGCAATCTTCTTTCATTTGCACCTCCATTTCTCCTTGCCACTGGATTTTTTTGGAAGCAGATCCCAAACATCACACCATTGCATCCATAAATACTTTGGTTTGTATCTGAAGTACATCATACATTACGACCTCCCTCCCTCCCTCTCTCCCTCTCACCTCCCTCCCTCCCTCCTTTTTTCCTTTCCTCCCTCCCTTCCTCCCTCCCTTCCTTCCTTCCTTCCTCCCTCCCTTCCTTCCTGTAACCTCAATACCATTATCACACCTAAAAAAATCAATATGAAAAAATATTATCAATATTCAGAATAGTTTAAATCCATTTCCCTTATTATAAAATTACAGATCATTATAGCTAGCTAAGTTTATGCTGGATTTCCTATCTAGCAAGTTTAGGAGCCTTTGACTCTACTGCATTATTATTATTTTTTCTGTGCAATCATATTGTTCCCCAAAGGGAGAACGAATGAACATTATCATTTTGTCCTAGTCTGCAGAAGAGCAGGGAGGGCACAGATGACTAAAGGACACGGCCAAGGCCTCATGGGGAGTCAGGGCCCTCCATTGGAAGGTCTTGTGGGAGTAGGAACCTGGGAAAGGGAAAAAGCCTGTTGTTCCCAGGCCCATTCAGTCAAATGGCCACCCTCACCAGTTGGCAGACTGTGCACCCCAGGAGGTGATCTGAATGTCACTCACCCCTGCGGGACTCTATTCCCTTACAGCCCTGCCTTCTCTTCTGTCTGGAGGCCTGTGAGGCATGCTAAGCAGGAAAAAGTGTAAGCCAGGAGGGCTAACCTTTGACAGCATGAGTGGGCTAGCCTCTGATAGTAGGACTAATACTATGAGTACAAAAGTTCTTTGAGGACAGGACTGTCCTGTTGGACATGGGTCCTATGCTCAGCTCAGGTCTTGTCCCACAGTAGGGACTTCCATTGAATGCAGAGCGTGGAGTTTAAGTAGTAATAGCAGCGAGTAGTTATTGAGTAACTACTATGTACCAGGTACTGTTCTCAGTGATTTCCATGTATTCATTCATTTAGTCCTCATAGCTATCCCATTAGGTAGGCACTTATTAGTCCCATGTTAAAAAATGATGATGCACAGAGAATTAAGTAATTTATTTTAAGTGGTAAAGAAGGTAGATCCCAGTCCAAGCAACCCAGCCCCAGAGCCTGGGCCCTTAACTGCTGTAGTCCTTTGCCCTATAGCATACTTTACAGCAGGCGCAGGGAACAGTGGCCTGTGGCCCAAATTCAGATGTAAGAATGGTTTTTACATTTTTAAAGGATTGTTTTTTAAAATGCAGGGAGAGCCAGGGGAAGAAGAAAAAACAGAAACTACGTGTGGTCCACACAGCTTAAATGTACTATTTGGCCCTTGATGCAAATAGTTTGCTGACCCCTGCCCTAGAGGAAGCCACAAGAAGGGCTTTGGCACCTGCCCCCTGTCTCAGGCTTGCCTTGGTGGGTGTGGTGGGCAGAATAAGTTCCAAAGGTGATATTGGTAAACAGTGGTCAAGACTTCAGTTTCCAAGGACATAGGAGGCTGAGCTATCCTTGTTCTGTTTCTTTCTCCAGGCTGAGGACATGAACATCAAGATGGAGGGGGAAACTTCGGTGCGGAAACCAAAGCAGCGGCCCCGGCCTGAGCCCCTGATCATCCCCACCAAGGCGGGCACTTTCATTGCCCCTCCGGTCTACTCCAACATCACCCCCTACCAGAGCCACCTGCGTTCTCCTGTCCGCCTGGCTGACCACCCCTCTGAGCGGAGCTTTGAGCTGCCCCCCTACACACCACCGCCCATCCTCAGCCCTGTGCGGGAAGGCTCTGGCCTCTATTTCAATGCCATCATGTCAACCAGCAGTATCCCAGCCCCTCCTCCCATCACGCCAAAGAGTGCCCACCGTACGCTGCTCCGGTCTAGTGAGTGACCCCTGCTTAAGCTGCCATGGGGACAGAGAATGTGGGGAGGGGGGGCAGTGGGCAGGGATGAAACTCAGTTTATGGGGCTGCTGGGGAGTGGGCTGGAATGATGTGGGAAAAAGGGGCTCTGCTCTCAGAGAGAAAAGGAGGTTGTCCTGATTCAAGAACACGTGGGAGTGGGGGAAGGAGGTGTCAGCTGAGCTGCTTGGTGCAAATCCCAGTTGCACCATTTACTATTACATCCCTGTGCAAGTCATTTAAACTCCACATGCCTCAGTTTCTCCAGCATTTAAAAGAGGATATTAGTACTGTTTGGCTGATGATGAAATTGCCAATGTTCAACTATTTTTAGATCCTCTAATAGCAGTTTCCTATGGTTCAACCTAATATCGACCTCACAGGGTTGTGGTGAGGGTCAGATGCATTGAAACACTTAATATCATGCCTGGTGTGTCATGTTTATTTTTAATATGTGGCAGATCCTGTCTTCTGGGTCTCTTAAACAGCCATTTTGGCAAACATTCTAGCTCGCCTGGGTGGTGAATTGCTGAAAAATGTTTTCCCCTCCACAAAAGGATCCGTTTCCTCTGAAAAATGGGATAATGCTATCTCTTAGGGTGGTAGAGAGGATTAAGTGGGAGTAAACACTAGAGGTAGCACAGGGGTGAGGTGGTGCCAGTCATTGGCTTAACCCCTGACTGACCTCACCCGTGGTTTAGCTCTCTGGTGCCCCCTTGTGTCTGGGGGTGAGAAATGGCTCACCTGGGCTGGGGCCTTCTGCCCTCCCACTTCACTGGAAGCTTTGCAGCTTCTCTCCCGTTTAGATACTCATTTTAGATTTACTCAAATATTTACCGTTTTTGTTGCTTTTCATTTCTTCCCATATATCCTGGTTACCATCTCAGATCATTTATATGCAACTTTAAGAACATCCTTACTATTTCCTTTAGTGTGAGTCTGTTCGTGATGAATATTATTATTCTTTGATTGTCTGGAAAGGTTTTTGTTTCATCTTCATTTTAGAAGAGTAACTTTGCTGGGTAGAGAATTCTGTGTTGGCAAAAAAAGTTGGTAAAAAAGTTATTATGGCAAATTTAAAGATATAATTCCATTGTCTTTAGGCTTCCATTGTAGTTACAGTACTGAGAAATCACTATCAGCCATATTATTGCTCCTTTGAATGTAAGTTGTGTTTTTATTTTGTTGCTTTTAAGGTTTTTTTTTTTTTGGTCATTCATTTTCAGCAGTTTTGCTGTTACACCTAACTGGTTTTCTTGTATTTATTCGGTTTAGAGTTTGTAGTGCTTCTTGAATATTTCTTCTGCCCCATTTCCTCTCTTTTCTTTTGGGACTCCAGTTACACATTTGTTAGAGCTTTTCACCGTATCCCCTATTTTGTTTCCCCTGCACTTTTCTAGACTTTCCATTTTTTTCTTAGTCTGACCTATCTTTCAGTTCACCAATTCTCTCTTTAGATGTGTCTAATGTGTTGTTAAGCCCATTCATTGAGTTCTTACTTTTAGTTATTTTGTTTTTCAGTTACCAAATTTCCATTTGATTCATTTTCTGTTTCTAGTTCTTTGATAAAGTTCTCGGCCTTGCCTTTTATTTTATTGCATAACTTAAGCATAGCTTTCTTAAAGATTATTCCTGGTAACTCCCTTAATTGGACCCTCATGGGTCTGTTTCTATTATCTGTTATCTCATATTTTTAAATCACATCTTGCTTTCTTGTATGTCTGGTTGTTTTTTTATTGAATGTCAGACATTATATATGAAAAAATATTGAGATAATTAAAGACTCTGGATGATGTTCTCCTCCTCCAGAGAGAATTTATCTTTGCATCTGACAGGTAGTAAAGAGCACCAACACTTCTGGATTACTTTAATTTAATCATTGGTAGAGATATGATTTGAAGTTGGCCATTATTCCAAGGACTAGTCTATTTTTGATTCACCTTTATTCTGAGGATATAGCCCTTTGGAGTTCCAATCCAAAACCAGAGAGATTTACCAGGGTCTCCTTCAAACCTTAAACTCCAAGTTTTATTCTGCTAGTTCCTTGAATTTATTAAAAGCTCTACTCAGTTTCTCAGCTTCTCAGTTGCCTCTTCCAGTAACGGCATCTACTCTAGGGAAAACACAGCTCTAAAAGCTGGGTCACTTCTTTGACTTTCCTTCTTTCCCTGGATCTTGGCCCTTTAATTCATTGCCAACTTATTTACTCTGATACCTTCTGAAATGTGGTTTTTATATTGAGTCCAGATTTTCTACTTAATCTCAGCTAGAGAGTAGGCCTGCATGCCTGTCCTCTGCAACAGAAAGGGGAGCAGCACAGTCTCCACTCTCTGGGGTCTTATTCTCTGGTTGGGGGAAAGTTTGTGGTAGAGGCTGGGGGCCTGGGAAGCTTGTCCTGAGGATGAGCATGAAGGAGCCTGAGCAACTACGCAGCTCAACACACCATTTCAAAGATGAAGAAATAGGTCCAGAAAAGGCAAGAGACTTACCTAAGGTCGTATAGCCAAATAGTGACAGAGCTAGCCCTGGAATTTGGATCTCCTGAATCCCTATCCACGAGTACTTTCATTTTACTACAGCAGGCTTTTGGGGGGAGATTTATTTTTTATGTAGTTATTTTTCTTTGTAATGCAGAAATTTTCAGTCTTGCACTGAACCCCAATATTTAACCATCAGAATACAGGCAATCTTCTTTCATTTGCACCTCCATTTCTCCTTGCCACTGGATTTTTTTGGAAGCAGATCCCAAACATCACACCATTGCATCCATAAATACTTTGGTTTGTATCTGAAGTACATCATACATTACGACCTCCCTCCCTCCCTCTCTCCCTCTCACCTCCCTCCCTCCCTCCTTTTTTCCTTTCCTCCCTCCCTTCCTTCCTTCCTTCCTTCCTTCCTTCCTTCTGGGATTTCCCACGGTCACAAACCTAGCTTAGAATCTGGCTCCAAAGCTAGTGTTTGCCTCTTCTTTCCTTCGAGGTCTCAAGCCCCGATACCTANTTCAGGAGAGGGTGGGGCTAGAACTGAGCTTGAAGGGTGAAGGGGGTGGGGAGGGCACACTAGGCAGAGGAAATGAGTGGTGCAAAGGCCTGGAGGTAGGACTGTGCAGGGAGAGTGAGCAGTCTGCTAGGATCAAGGGTCCAGGCAAGAGGGTGGTGTGGGAGGCAGAGATGGAAGAGGACTGCTGAGGAGTGCCGGCTTTGGCTCACTTTGCAGAGGGGAGCCAGCACCGATTTTGGTTTTGGAGCAAAGGAGTGTCTTGATCATGTGGGGCATTAAGAAGATTAGCTCAGGTGAAACTGAGGCAGTGAAGCCAGCAGGGATGTGAGAAGATAATTACGAAACAGCGATCTCCTTCCCCACCTCGCCCGGGAGCTGAAAGTTTCAGCCTCTTTACTAGAGCCACCAGTTTAACGTTGGAGTTAATTCTAGAGTATGGGAGGTGCCGGGGCTTTGTGCATAATTTCATTCGATCCTCACATTAACCTTAGGAGTTAGGTAGTAATAGCCCCTTTCAGCAGGTGTGAAAATGGAGACACCCACATATCTGGTAGTCACAGTTAGCCGTCATGTCACCATTGCAGGCTACGAAGCTGGGACTCAGGGTACCTGATTTCCAAGTGTGAAGCTCTGTGAGTCACCACTGTGACTCTATAGAGTAGCCACCGAGGGTTGGGATGGGGGGTGCTTTGCTGAAGGGAGGCGAGTGCCGTTTACCAACCTGCCTTTTGTCCCATAGATAGCGCTGAAGTCACCCCGCCTGTCCTCTCTGTGATGGGGGAGGCCACCCCAGTGAGCATTGAGCCGTAAGTGCAGCCCTGCCTCTGACCCATGGTGTGAGGGTGGTCAAGTGGGGTCCAGTGCATTCAGGCGGGCCCTGCAGGAAGTGGAGGGTTCGGTGGGGCCTGCAGAGGGCTGAGCAGGCCTCTGGGCTTCTGCAGTCGGCCCTGGGCTTTCCTTTCCTCACCCTGCTCCTGTGTGGAAGTCACAGGGATAGGAAGAGACGAGCTCAGTTGGAATTTGCCTCTGAGGAGAATTAGGAGGGTAGTCTGAGAGACTCCTTCCCTGTCTGTAAACCTGGATCTGCTGCTTCCCTTTCCAAACTCTGGGCCTTGCCTTTCTGGCAGTACCAGGTGCATCTACACCCAGCTGAGGCCTTGCCTTGCTCAGCCTCTGCCAGCTGCTGCCTGCATCTATTCCTGTCCCCAGGGAGACAGTCAGGTTCCCCATCTTCACAGGTGAGGCCTCACTCCCTGCCCTTTCCACCCTTGCAGACGGATCAACGTGGGCTCTCGGTTCCAAGCAGAAATCCCCTCAATGAGGGACCGTGCCATGGCAGCTGCAGACCCCCACAAGGCTGACTTGGTGTGGCAGCCGTGGGAGGACCTAGAGAGCAGCCGGGAGAAACAGAGACAAGGTGAGAGGGGACCCGAGCCAGCAGGTGAAGGTGGGCTGTTGGGTAGGTGATTGGGCCAGGCCCAGCCCCAGCCTTGCCCAGCCCAGCCCAACGCAGCCCTAAAAGTTATTTCCTCTCCTGTCTCCCCATGCTTGCTCCCTCACTTGCTCCCTGAATCTAGTGGAAGACCTGCTGACAGCTGCCTGCTCCAGCATTTTCCCTGGAGCTGGCACCAACCAGGAGCTAGCCCTGCACTGTCTGCACGAGTCCGGGGGAGACATCCTGGTAAGACACCACCCCTGGCGGAAAGAGGGACCCTCAGGGAGGCTGACATGGATCTATCTCTGCTGCCCAGGAGCCAGGCCTGCTGGCATGCTGATTTGAGACAGACCAGAGGGGTCCGACCAAGTTGGGGGTTATAGGTGCTCCACCCAAGGGAGCCCTAGTCCCAGACTTTGCTGTGCAGGGAGCCCCCATCCACCCCAGTCCCTGACTCTGGGTCAGTGGGTCTCCACCCTCAGGAAGGGCTGTCACTGAGGGCCTTCTCCATCTGTGGCTGCCCGCCTTGGGGGCCACATGTCCCCTCTTCAGAGGCCCTGAAGCCTGGTTCCTGAGGAGTTGCATCCCCCATGACCTTGCCATCCTGCCAAACCCCTTATACCTTAGCAATTAAGGGGAGCAAGAGTCAGTGCCCACCCTCCTCAGAGGCCTGAGAAGGCCCTCTACATTTTGCTCACTGAGACCCCTGACCTTTCTTCACTTCCCTTTCAGGAGACGCTGAATAAGCTGCTACTGAAGAAGCCCATGAGGCCCCACAACCACCCACTGGCAACTTATCACTACACAGGTGAGCCTGGCTGGGGGTTGGCCTCAGGGCCTGGAGCCGGAAGGGGTCTCCAGCATCCGTGGGGCCCAGCGTAGTGCTGAGTCACAGCCCTGGGTGGGGAGGTAGGGGTTGGATCAGCCAAGAAGGAACTGATACCAAAGCTGGAGTAGCTCTCAAGGGGCTTTCTGTGCCTGGAGGGGAAGAGAGAAGGGTGTGAGCTTTGCCATCCAGGCGAAGCCCAGGGCCAGGTACAAGGGCCAGGAACCCAGGGAGTGCCATTCACGGTGCCTGGAACTTAGACAGTCCCTGGAGTGCCCTGTCCTGCTCTGGGCCCTGTGCTTTAAGAGGGACATTGACCAAGAGGACATAATCATAGCAGCCACTGTCACTGACCCCTGTCGAGCGGTACATGTCATCTTTGCCAGGCAGAGCACCAGGGGTTCCACCTGCGTTGTTGCGTTTAGTCCGCACCATAGCTGGAGAGGGAGCTCCTATCACTAGCTCCCATTTCACAAGCGAGGGGAGTGAGGCTCGGAGGCTAAGCCACGTGGCTTATAAATGGGAGAAGCAGGGTGTCGCGCTGGCTTTTAAGTGCTGCAGATGCCGTGGAGGGACGAGCTCCCACTTGTCTGCTGGTCAGAACTGCCTCTGCGGTGCTCACAGCCCCGCCCGCCTCACCACCTGGGCTCCCTATTTGCCCCACAGGCTCCGACCAGTGGAAGATGGCTGAGAGGAGGCTGTTCAACAAGGGCATTGCCATCTACAAGAAGGACTTCTTCTTGGTGCAGAAGCTGGTGAGCTGGGGGCTCTGTTTCAGGGGCAGGCGTGGGGCAGGAGCTGCCTGCATGATTTGGGGCTCCCTCTGCCAGTGGGGGCCTTCAGTTGCTGGTTACCAAATCCTCTTAACAAGCAGTTAGGGAAGTGCCACCAAGTAGCCTCAGAGACAATTGTCTGAACAAAACAAGAAGGGAAAACAGATCAGGACTTCACCCCCTTGGTTCTAAGCCTCTTTCCTTCACCTTAGGGTAGTGAGGCCACGCTCTGGGGTCTCAGTCCAGAGGGAAGCTTGAATGGGCATCAGACACAGTGATGTCAGACTTAAAATAGTGAGATGCGTAAGGGAGAGCAGGAAGAGAGGGGGGCTGCAGACAGACATGAGCCATCCCCCAAGGAGCTGGAGTACATCAAGGGCCACAATTGGTATGTAGGAGGAGAGGTCACCCTAAGACGAGGGGAACTGAGAGCCGACAAGCGACTGTGTAACTGACCTGGCGGGGCCTCTGCCCACGTCTTGTCAGACCTAGGACTTCTTTCCAGCATTTCAGGCCCAAGCCTAGTTTTCCTCGATTGACCTTGTCCTCTCCCCATGTTCACCTGGGAGAGTGCTTTGCTTTGCTAGTCTGAGGACTTGCATCTTTCCACCAGCCCTGTCTTGGAAAATCTGGGCTGTGGGAGAGTGAGCTGTGCAGACCGCCGAGGGGAAAGGGCTCCCAAGAATGTGCCCTTTCCTCCTGGGATTGTAGATGGTGCCAAGGACACCTATGGAGACTGGACAAAGTGCTGATGAATTCTCCTACAAGGGCCCTGTTGTGAGGACAGACATTTGCTGGGTTCCCTGATTGGGCAGTATAGCCGGGAAATACATGCCTGTGAAATTCACTGAGGTGCCCCGAATGCCTTAACGAAAAGAAGAGTCCATTAGGCAATCAAACAGATGATCAGAGAGAATTGATACTAAAAGTGCAAATGGGCTCTACTTAATCAGTTTGTGGCCGGGCCGTTCCTGTGAGATGGAGCATGTCTGCTTCCTCCTCAGGCCCAGAGGACCCTCACTGACGCCCTGGGCTCTGTGGACAGGACTTCCCAGCTCCCGGTGCAGCCCAGCAGTTGGTTGAGCAGTACTGGGAGGCTGGAGGAAAAGGGAGAGTCAGAGAAAACAGCTTCTGTGTGTGGAAAAGTAGTCCAGAAACTAAACCCAGGAGCCAAATAGATTTGTGAAATGGGAGGACTAGGATTTCAGCGCTTTGGAGGCCCTTGGAGGTCACCTAGTCTCACCCCACTCACTATTGACACACGAAGAGACTTGAATAAGGCCACACAGTTCATTAGCAGCAGAGTTAGGAACAGGACTTGGGCCTCCTGCTTCCTGTTCAGGTTTTCCAGGGCTTTCTTATTAGTCTCCCTTGAGTTCTTCCCCAACAGAGGACAGCTTGACATTTCTCCATCCTCACTTGTCACTCACTGTTCCCTGGAGAGGAATGAAATTTGTCCACGTTGATGAAGGGAATCTGTGTTGCCAGGTTTATCCTGGCTTAGAATGTGGATGGTACCCAGGCTTTTTTCCCCTTTAACTTTTTATTTTGGAAAACTTCAAACTTACAGAAAAATGGAAAGAAGAGTATAATGAACACGCGTGTACCACATTTGCTTTCTTTCGGTCTCTATATAAACTTAGACACACACCTATGCTCTCTCTCCCTCACGTAATCATTGAAAGTAAGTTATAGACACCATGACACTTGACCTAAATATCTCCTAAAAATAAGGATATTCTCCTACAAAACCACAGTACTGTTATCATCCAAGAAATTTAAACTGATACGCTAATACTCTCTAACATGCAAATCTATATTCAAATCTCCCCAGAGGCTCCATGTTGTCCTCTCTAGTTTAAAAATAATAATAATGCTGAAGCATTGGTTCATCGGATTGGTCAGTGGTTAGTGCGGAGCAGGTGTTGGAGACATGCTTATATTTTGGGGATTGATTGGGTTTAGTGTTTGCTAAGGTTAAGTGGGGATATGCAGGGATGAGAAAGGCTGGAGTATCCCCAGGCTGAACAAGGAACTCTGACCTCAGTTTTTGCTTCAAACCAGATCCAGACCAAGACCGTGGCCCAGTGCGTGGAGTTCTACTACACCTACAAGAAGCAGGTGAAAATTGGCCGCAATGGGACACTCACCTTTGGGGATGTGGATATGAGTGATGAGAAGTCATCCCAGGAAGAGGTTGAAGTGGATATTAAGGTAACTCCGTTCCCAGCCTCAGCTGCTGAGAGCCTGAGCTGGGGATGGGTTCAGGGCTGAGCAGGGAGCTGGAGGCTGTACCCTCCTGGAGTCCCTGGAGGCCAAAGAGAGGAAGGCAGTGCCCCTAACAGTCCTAAGGAGCCGATGTCCTGGGCACACCTTTGGGTTCCCCTCTCTATTGGCTAGTGTCACAGTAATAATACATTGTGTCGATGCAGAACTTGAGGGACATTTCCCACAGTATTTGAACTCACATCATTGTCCCCTCATAGCAGACCTCTTAACACTGTTTCCCAAACTTTAGTCATTCTTGTGTCACCTGTATGAATTCTGTTATATCTGCATCCTACCACATATCACCGTTACTGTTTTTGTCATGTCCACATACCACTTGTGCTAGTACTTAATATTCTTCTTTAAATCAATTCATTTTTTTTTGCTCTAAAGGGAAGCTTTATAGCACAATCACCAAAAAAAAAAAAAACCCTAAAAGCCCCACAAAAAACCCAGTGTTGCTTGCCATTGAAGAAACTAGTAAAAAATAAATATAGTGTATGAAAACCAAACAATGTTATTAAATTCTAGCTCGATACAATTATCTGCCAAGGCTCTGAGACTGAGGCCTGACCTCTCTTTAAATCTAGAGAAATATAAAAGACACATTAATAGCAACTCAAGACTTTGTCCTTGACATAATCAAGATTGAAAGAGCATTTAAAAGAGAATGTTATTTCATTCTGTTTCCATGTATCCACCTAACATCATCTTGGGGTTACAAGTCCACACTTGGTGACATGGTCTGAGACAGGGCGTGATTTGGTCCCTATTTTGCAGATGGGAAGGGGGAGGAGATACAGAGAACGTTACAAAGATAATTTAGAATGGAGCTAAAGGCTGCTGGCTGGCTCCACCAGACCACCCTGCCCAAGAATGAGTCTCTTAAACATATCCAAGAGGACAGTTGGCCTTTGGGGAGGGACTGGCGCGTTCCCTCCCTGCCCTGGCTCTATCCCACGTGCTTGGCCTCATCCTGAGGGCTCCCAGGGCTCAAGCCTCTCTTCTTTCCCAGGCAGACTAGCAGAGGGAGGGTGTAGAGCGTCACAGCACAGGAGGCCACGCTGGGCCGGGCCAGGCGAGCAGGACTAGCAGGGGCAAGTGAGGCCCTGGCCGGGTCAGAATTGGGGCACTGTGGCTGCATGACTGAGCTCTAGGCTCACTGCCCTCATTCTTGTCCCCTGTAGACTTCTCAGAAGTTCCCCAGGGTGCCTCCTCCCAGAAGAGAGTCCCCAAGTGAAGAGAGGCTGGAGCCCAAGAGGGAAGTAAAGGAGACCAGGAAGGAGGGGGAGGAGGAAGTGCCAGAGATCCAGGAGAAGGGGGAGCAGGAAGAGGGGCGAGAGCGAAGCCGGCGGGCAGCGGCTGTCAAAGCCACACAGACACTACAGGCCAATGAGTCGGTAAGTGTGACCTCCCCTGGGGGAGCCCAGGGCCAGGAGGAGGCCTGGAGCGGGGCCTGAGGGTGTGGGAGGGAGGACAGAGCAGGAACACGGCTGTGATCGTCCTCATCATAATAGCAGGAATTGTACTGAGTACCTTACGCTCTTAACTCGTTTAATCCTCATAACCCTATGTGGTGGGTATTGCCATTATTCCTATTTTACAGATGAGGAAATTGAGGCCCAAGATCAGACAGCTAGTAGGCAGCCTGACTAGAGTCTGCTATTAATTTTTATGTTCTACTGCTTCCGTATCTGAGACTCAGGGAGAAAAGGCTTTGTGAAAACCTAGAAGTGTGTGTGATATTGGGGAAGGATTCATGAGTTGTAGCTCAGGCAGGGCTTCCCTAAGAGAGCTGTGTCCCTGAAAAGAATGTCAGAAACTGAGCTGAGACCATGGAAATAACAACAGTGGCCCCTCATGCATGTTGTCTGCTAAGTGCTTTCCTGTCCGTTATCTCAGTAAGTCCTCACAATAACCCCAGAAAGTGTTAACCCCCACTTTGCAGATGGAGGAAGATGGGTTTAGAGACACTTAAGTGACTTGCCTGAGGTTCCACCCCAGAACCTCCTAGCGCAGTCCTCTGTCCACCATATCACAGGCCAAGAAGCAAGACATCCGGCCAGAGCTGTTCCTTGTCAGGGAGGGGTCTCCCAAGAGAGGGTAGGGATGGGAAGGGTCTGTTGGGGAACTACTATGAGAGTCTCTTTATTTTGGTGTTGTGCGTTTATGCTTGCAGGAAACCCCCCACAAACTGTAGGCACACAGCTGTTTACTGTCTTCTGAGTCTTGGCTGTGCTCCTTCTGTAAGAGTTTTGCTTTGTGTACACTTGGTCGAGTACTGCCGACTTTTGTGGACACATTCTTGTAGGGTCAACCCATTGCTTATACTTATGACTTCTAATGGCCATCTGGGGCTCCCCTAACCCGAGGCCCATTGTTTGCACACCCTGAGCAGCACTTCTCCAGGTCAGCACCAGGTGTCCTCTGCTCTCTGGCATCTGCTTGGTGTTTCCCTGCATGGCTCATGTTGTCATGAGCTAGCTGCCTGCACATCTGTCCCTTCCACTTAGACTGCAAGCTCTCTGAGGGCAGGGGCTCTTGTCTGTCACCTCTGTATCCCCAGCACCTAGCACATCACACAAATCTCATAAATGAATCTCTTATATGAATAAAGTCACAAATGGGCTAAATGACTGAAAACATGAATACACGTGCCATTCATTGAGACACCAAACCCCCCTGTCAGATGCATTGAGAGGCCCTATGGCAGCTAGGGCTGTACGACAGGATTACAGTACCAGCTTTGTAAAGATAGAGGTGGAATGGGCTGCTAAAAAGGGACTGAGTGCCTCATCACTGGAAGGATTCAAGAGGATGCTAGGGGACCGTTTGGCAGGAGTGTATGACCTTTAGGAGTCCTTTGTTCCCTGAGATTGCAGAATTCAGGATCCTGTCTTCACCAAATCTCTCAACTTCTCCTTGTTTGATCCTCTCCAGGCCAATGACATCCTCATCCTCCGAAGCCATGAGTCCAATGCCCCTGGGTCTGCTGGTGGCCAGGCGTCAGAGAAGCCAAGGGAGGGAGCAGGGAAGTCACGAAGGGCACTACCTTTTGCAGAGAAGAAGAAAAAAGCAGAGACATTTAATAAGACCCAAAATCAGGAGAACACTTTCCCTTGTAAAAAATGTGGCAGGTAAGATGGCCCCGGGACCTAGCAGGGTGGCCACGGTTGGGGGTTGGGTGGACTTCGTTATGGGGAGAAGGAGGAGGTAGTCAGAGCTCTCGCCTTGCCTTCTGATTGTCTCAGAGGCTTTCTCGGGCAGTGATGTCGCTTGGCAGCTTTTAGAAGCGGGACAGTGGCACTGAATAGGAACCCATCCGCCCCTCGTTGGAGGGTGGGGGCAGGCCACATGGTGTGCAGCAAGTCAGGAAGGGCCAGGGACCCCCCAGTACATATACCCACACCTTAGCCTGGTAGTCCCAGGTGGGTGGGGACAGACCTCTTACTTGAGCCCCTCCTGTCCGGCTGCAGGGTGTTTTACAAGGTGAAGAGCCGCAGTGCCCACATGAAGAGCCACGCAGAACAGGAGAAGAAGGCCGCCGCTCTGAGGCAGAGGGAGAAAGAGGCCGCGGCTGCGGCCGCAGCGGCTGCCTCTCCTCACCAGCCTGCCCTGCGGGAGGAGAAGAGCGCAGGCGAGAGGGGCTGATGAGGAAGGCTCCGCTGGGAGGCCCAGGACTGGCCCTTCCCCCTGGGTGGCTGACCCTCCTTGCACCAGCCTGCCGAAACGCCTGCAAGCGCCCTGGAACCTCCAGAGGGAGAGGAGAGATCACATGGACTTTTCTCTGAAAAACAAATAAGACAATAAAATAAACAGCTCTTTTATTTATAAAGGCCCCAGGAGCAGTGTTAAGGGCTGCAGGATCCAGTTCTCTGTGCATTCAGTTTGTCAGAAGTTGTCCTCTTGCTTTCCTGGAACTATGAGAATCCCTGCTCCCTGGGGCTGCCCTCTGGGAGGGGCTCCAGCTGCTGCCACCGCTGCCTCTTACACTGGGACCCCTGTTGCAGTGCAGTCTCTTCCCTTTTTGTTCCCCCTGCTCCCCTTGGTTACCATGGAGAGCCAAGCACAAGCTCACCCTTTGCAGCATTATCCACTCTCCCCAGAGGACCTCAAAGGCCCTGCCCCAAGCCCTGGAAAAAGAAAGGGACTCCCTTGGAGGGATTAAGGTGGCCATATCTGAGGAAGCTCAGCCTGGCACCAGTGTTGTCCCGTACGTGACAATGTCCAGGCCCGAGCTGCTCCAGTGATCCTGGCCTCAGGCCACCTTCCTGGGAGGGAAGCTACCAGAATGCCTGGCGGGAGGAGACTGAGGACAGGTACCTATCCCTTTGCTGCTTGTTACCAGCCTGCTGGGGCTGGAAAGTTTTTTCAGACGTTTGGGGATAGGGCCGATGTCCCTGTCCATGCTCTCAGCCTACTGGTGGTAAGGAAACTAGACTGAGGATGGAAGCTCTAGGGCGAGGCCTGAGGGAGCTTTTGATAAGCCTTGGCTCTTTCCTACTTCCCACCTTTTTGCCAAATACTTTTGGGCCCTGGAAGCTGCTAAGGTAGCTTAGCCTAGGCCCAGCCTGCCCCACCTTGGTGCAAGTTCCCTGCCTGCTTCTGTCCTGCCCTTGGCAGCTGCCACCTAACCCTACCCCACGTGGTCTCGTGCTAATATCCACAGCCCAGTCCCCCAGTCCTGCATGCTGGAGATTTCTGGATTCTTCCCTGGGAGGGGGAGGTCTCCTAACCAGATTGGACAGGAGCCTTCATTCCTTGTGTCATTGGGGAGCTATTTATTTATTCTTAATATTTAATTTTTAACATCCTCAGGGACCAGGGGCCTCCTGCTTTTCAGAGGCCCAAGTGCATTTATCCCAAAACAAGGCACCTTCTTGTCATCTCCCCTCCACCCCCATTCCCAAGACCCTAAGGTCCCTTACATTGCTTCTCTAAAGTTCTTGCCAATAGGATGATAGTAGCACTGAAAGAGAATGGGAAGGTGGACGGTGTCACCAAAGCCACAGAGACTAGGAGGAGCAAAGGCGATCAAAGGCAGTTCTTGTTGCTACCTCTTCTCTGTCTGTACTTTCAAATTGCCTGCGGGGATTGGCTAGAAGCCAGAATTCTGGTTTTATTTTTGGCTTGAAGAAGCCATATTTGGCATGGAGGGCTGAGTTATTTTTCTGATCTTGCTACTCAATTTTAGTTGTGTAAAAGAACTTCTAAGTGACTGCAAGTAGGTGTATGAGAAGTCAACCTGTTAGGAAGGAGCCAAAAAGGACTCATTCTGCTACTCCTTTTGAGATAGCCTAAACGCATCATGTTGGTAGCTGGGAGTGGAAAGGGAATTTTGTTTCTAAACTGCACTATCAGATGCAGCTTTCAGCATTCATTTAATGCATTAACATGATCCTACAGGAACCCCAGCTATGGGAGCAACAAAATTCTAACCCCAGACTCCTGGACAGCTACCTAGATTTCCAGCATCTCAGTTACTTTCCTCCATAAGCTTGTTAAGTTCAGTGCCCCCACGATTGCGAAAATCTGGTAACACTCCAGAAACAGAAAGGCAGCAAATTTAGGCTCTCTTCTAAATCACTTGTGTAATATGAGTGCCTTCGCAGCTTTGCCCCAAAGTGCTACTTAGGTTTCCCAAGGTTTTTTCTATTTAAACTGTGTTTAGTTTCAGGCTCCTTTATGGGCATGTAACAGAAACCTCCTTTGTCTAGAGAGATTCTCCTTTTCTAAGCTCAAGGGAGACCAGACCAGGCGAATGTAGGTGGAGAACATCAAGATGGTACCTCTCTGTATTAATCCTACTAGACACCGTATTTTAGAAGGGTTCATGCTCCAGGATGGACTTATATCTAGAATGCAGGGTGCAAGTTAAAATGTTTAGAGGGCAGATGCAATTTTGGCAAGTAATCTGCCAATTAAGTAGATGCAGCCATGGAAGCTGGCATAGGTATATCCTTTATGGTGCTTTCTCTCTGTGAACACATTAGGCTCATCTTTTGTTTGTTCTATTCAGAGCTCTTTGCTTTAAAAAAGTTAAATGACAAAACACCTCCAGCTTTATAATGTCCTCCCCACGCCATCTCCCATAGCCATCTCTCAGCTTCCCTCTGCACTCAGCTAAGGGCATGAAACTAACCTAGTGCCTGTGTTCCAGACCATTTCTGAGGTCTCTTACCCACCCAAGGAGACAGTGCTTCAGCACTGCCCTCCATGCCTTCAGCAGCTCTCCCTCACAGATAATGTACACACCCATCCCTTCTGCCACCCCACCCCCACCCCTGGCACAGAGGTGGTGTGCTGCTTATGTCTAAAGGGATCCCCTATATTTAACTGCCTCAGTGACCTAACCTCTTTCTTCTCATGTGCCAGATGTTAAGATGAAGGAGGAATACAATACATACTCAAGCCCCAGCTGTTTAAATGTTTTTAGTGGGGCTTACTTTTCTTGGACGGTGTTTATTACCAGACTGGCAAGCCTAATTGCTTAGGTTTACAGGAAGTATGCCTATTTTTATAAAACAATTGTATGTCCTCCACATATTGTGCTGTGTTAGTATTTGCCTCTTAACAATTTGTAGCTGTTTCACCTTTTCCTCATTTGTCTCTAATTGAAGGCCTTGTTGGAGGGAACAGAGCACAGGAACAGCCTTGACAGTCTGTAATTATTGTACAAATATTTTAATAGCATATAAATAAGTATATTCATTTTATTTTGGGAAAAAATTGAACAGACACTGCCTTTTGTGTGTTTGCTGCCTGTGGCACCCTTTTTAAAAAAGACTGTTACATATTGAAATAGTGTACATATATATATATAAATAGTACCTCTTGCTGTACAGTTGTGATAGACCATACGGAAGATTTTATTTTTTGTGTGCTTTTTATATAAAAAAATTAATACACTAAAGAAAATCTTGCTGATGTGATTGTAATGTACCTATGTAACTTATTTACTTTTGAATGTTCTTCTGTATCTTTAAACCTTTTATTACATAAGGTTTTAAAATTCAGAGTTGAATGCTGTGTTCTTTTGGGGAGATTTTCACCATCTGGGATTGACGTAAATAGGCCTTGTTTTGCTTGCAGAGGATTACTCGAAATTTTTGAGCCATAAGGATTCTGTTTTATCAGCCCATTGTCAATGATGCCAGGACGGGAAATTAAAACACACTAAAGTTTTCCTGGCTATAAAAATTACTGAATTAATACAGATATTTTTACAAAATTTTAGAGTGTCTCACAAAACAACAACAACATGTAAATGGCACATTTACAACATTTTCGTTTCATTGGGATTAAACATGGAGGGTGCAAATGCGAGCAGGTGGCACAGGGAAGCCACGGGGATGAAGAGGATGTTTTCATATGTAGCATTGACTATACAAGCGACCCCAGTAGACAAGTTTGCTTTGACGGATGCATTTTCAACAGTATCTTAAGCCCACTCCAGAAGTATATCGCTATCTTTTAAACACGGTGCTTTGAAAAAGAATCTAGAAAATATTAAAAAGGAAATGCGCCATCGGAGAAACCAGTGCCTGCAGCCCCTGGCTGGTACCATAGCAACCGCTCGACCGCACAGGCAGCCGAAGCGCGCGGATCTCGCGTTGTCGGGACCACCGTTGCCATGGCTACCCTGGAGCTAGCCGGGCTGCGGGGGAGGAGCAGGAGGAAGCCGCTGGCGGGGCCGGCCCTGCCCTCCACTGCGGCAGTAACGCCCCCGCTGGCTGCGGGTGGGACTCGCGGGCATCAGCTGTGCGTGAACCCGCCGCAGCCTGCGCCTCCGCTGCCTGTGCCCTCGGTCCTCGGCAGTCCTCGCCGCTCAGAGGGATCCCTGCTCCCGCGAAGAAGCCGCTCGCGGACTGGCCCTGCGGCCGCTGCTGTGACCACAGGACAGTTTCTCTCTCGAGGGGCGGCGGAGCCCTCATCTGCAGAGCTGCCGCTCCTGGGACGACCGGAGGCCCGGCTCTGACGGCGCACACCCGCGCGCTCTCCTCCCGCAGCGGCGACTGCCCGGCGCCCCGGCGGCCACACCCCCGCGCCCGCACCTCGGCGGCCTCTCCAGCCGGACCGCTTCAGCCTCCGCCGCCCGCCTTGGCTCCAGGCCGCCTGCGCTGCAGCGCGACACCCGCAGGTGGAGGACCCGGGCCTCGGACCCCGACCTGAGGCGCAAGATGGCTGCAGCCGCTTGACTGACGGAGCTCCGTTCCAGAGGCTTCGCTCCGGGGACGCGCCGACCAACTGGCCGGGGGGCCAGCGAGAGGACGAGAGCGGGACGCTGGTGTCGTTTGCTCATTGTGATTGCGCGACGCTTATTGGGCGCGGGGAGAGTGTCTGCTGTTGTCCTAAGCCCCAGAGCCCAGGGAGCCACCGTCTAAACCCGATTTGTAGAATTGGGCTCTTGATAGTTGGGAAAATGGCGATGACGCTGTTGGAAGACTGGTGCAGGGGGATGGATGTGAACTCCCAGAGAGCCCTGCTGGTCTGGGGGATCCCCGTGAACTGTGATGAGGCTGAAATCGAAGAGACCCTCCAGGCTGCGATGCCCCAGGTGCCCTATCGAGTGCTTGGGAGGATGTTCTGGAGGGAAGAGAATGCGAAAGCAGCCTTGTTAGAGCTCACGGGCGCCGTCGATTACGCGGCCATCCCCAGAGAGATGCCAGGTAAAGGAGGGGTCTGGAAAGTGGTCTTTAAGCCCCCGACTTCCGATGCTGAATTTCTAGAAAGGTTGCACCTTTTCCTAGCGAGAGAGGGGTGGACCGTGCAAGATGTTGCCCGTGTCCTTGGGTTTCAGAACCCTGCTCCGGCCCCGGGCCCAGATATGCCAGCAGAAATGCTGAATTATATTTTGGATAATGTTATTCAGCCTCTTGTTGAGTCCATATGGTACAAGAAGCTGACGCTGTTCTCCGGGAGAGACATCCCGGGTCCTGGGGAGGAGACCTTTGATCCCTGGCTGGAGCACACTAATGAAGTCATAGAGGAGTGGCAGGTGTCCGATGTGGAAAAGAGGCGGAGATTGATGGAGAGTCTTAGAGGCCCGGCCGCTGATGTCATCCGCATCCTCAAGACTAACAACCCCGCGATCACCACCGCCGAATGCCTAAAGGCACTTGAGCAGGTTTTTGGAAGCGTCGAGAGCTCTAGGGATGCGCAGGTCAGATTTCTGAATACGTACCAGAACCCCGGAGAGAAGTTATCAGCTTATGTCATTCGTCTGGAACCCCTGCTGCAGAAGGTGGTGGAGAAGGGGGCCATCGATAAAGATAACGTAAACCAAGCCCGCCTGGAGCAGGTCATTGCCGGGGCCAACCACAGCGGGGCCATCCGAAGGCAGCTGTGGCTGACCGGCGCTGCGGAAGGGCCAGCCCCGAACCTCTTTCAGTTGCTGGTGCAGATCCGCGAGGAGGAGGCCAAGGAGGAGGAAGAGGAGGCTGAGGCCGCCCTCCTGCAGTTAGGCCTGGAGGGGCACTTCTGAGCCCCAGGAAACCGAGCTTTTGTGCAGACCTGGATCACAGCTGCTTTTGTGCAGACCTAGATCACAGTTGTTTTTGTCGTCTCTGTGCTATCTTATAGATGTGTCTATTAGTAAAGTCCTGTTTTCTGGGGGGAAGTCAGGTCTGCGTATTCGTGTTAACATTAGTAAACTCGTGCAAGCGAGCACCTTGAGCTGCTTGCTACAAGTGAGTCGTTTGAGCTTAATGCCAGGTAACATGCCGGACCCAAGTGCTCAGTGCAAGCTGTCATGGCATCATCATTTGTGAAAAACATGTGAACTTGTGATACTTCTCATCGAGGTACTTAAATGTGAAATTGCATGTTCAGATGTTTAGCCCAGAGCCTGGCTCACACAAGAAGTGTTCAGTGAAAATATGAACTGTTGTTACTAATATCGTGAATGGTTTTTGTGTTTACTGTAAATTGTTCCTGATTTATATTAATGGAAAAAATGTGAATTAGAATGTTATTATTACACTTTACAGTGCTAATTATTTTTCATCTTTAAACATCTGGATCACTATAATTGAAAAGTTTTCTGAGACTACAAAATGGGGTGTTAGAAATACTGGTTATAAGAGGTGTGTAAATTAGAATTTTTTACTGTACAAGATACAGATATAAATTGCATGGGGAGGTTAATATGAACCAGTTACAGTATCCATTCCATTTCAGATCTTTGTCATTGAATAGATCTTATTCATGCAGATTGTAAGTGTTCTAAATTTGAAGTTATCAAATACATGTATACAAATAAAAATATTTTAAAAATTGTATTATCTTCTCGTTTTTCTGACTTATAAAAATTTCAGTGTAATTAAGGTCTGTATCCTCTTTTCTAAGACTTCGCCATGTCACTAAAAAAGAAAACCAAACCAATTATCTTTAAGCTTTATATAATACTATGAAAGTTCAAGCTGCAGTACCTTTTTTTTTTTTTTTTAGATTTTTTTTTATTGGGGAATTGGGATGGGAACAGTGCTGGGGAATTGGGGGAAGGAGAACAGACAAGTTGCTGTCGTTTTGTTCTTCAGTCTAGTTGTGGAGGACGTTGCTTCACTGGCCCAAGTTGGCACCATCATTGCGCTCTTCCTGGGCGAGGCACATCAGTCACTGGCTTCTGGAGGGCCGCTCACTGCGGCTGCTGGCCGCTCACGCTGGCTGCTGGCTACATACGGTAGCCTGTGGCAACCCACTGCAGCAGGGCTGCAGCCTACACCGTCGCTGGCGACTCATGGCAGCCCAGCTCCAGGTTGAGCTGTTGTTCAGCATCTCAGCTGTGGAGGGCAGTGTCACTGGCCCTCATATGTGGGATCCGAACCGGGGCCCTCTGGCATCCCAAGCCAGTTCTTAACCATCGCGCCACTCGGCCGGCCCTGCAGTACCTTTTAATGTATTCAATTTTTGTTTGTTTTCTACAAGGCAAATGTTAGGAGGCTCAATAGATATAAGTATTAACCTACTATAAAATGTTAGGAAATCCTATAACGGCGTTTAGGAGGTTATCTAGCAATGCTCTTTCTTCCCGTTTAAGTCTATTTTGCTGCAGGAATAACAACTTCATACCTGTGTAAAATGAATGTCTCGGTTTTACAGCAGCCATTTCATATCAAGAGGATATAAAAAGGGAAATAAGGCTTAAAAATGTGCTTATTTGGCTGCAGAGATTCAGTGACTAAAGATGTCCATCTTTTGAGATCCTAGTAAATCCAGAAGTGATTACATGAACAGCATTCAGTGGGGTTTTCCCCTAAGTAACAAGGCTTTAAAATTATAGCTAACTTATTGTAACAATCATAAGGTAAAATTTTTATTTATAAAGGCTAATATTGGTATATGTTCTAACATTTTTCTGTACACTCATGTCCTCACTTCCTATATATGTTCCTCACACTTCTCTCAACACTTCCACATATTTGACCCCCACAACAGATGGGCAAGTTTTCGTTTTCTCTAAATGTGTCCTCATTCACACTCCGCCATTCACCTAACTTCCCCCTCCACTCCCACCCCCCATTATGCTTGGTATAGCACACTCCCCTCACCTCTCGCAATCCTATTTTCACACGCACTCCCACTTTCCCCACAACACCATCACAAGCATACTCCCTCCTCCCACAACACACTGCAGCAGTCTCCCACCCCATCATACATCCCCATTTCTACACACATACACACACACACACACACACACACACACACCAACCAGCCACCACATATATGTACACCCTCCCACCCTACATACATACACATAACAAAAACAAATCAAGGGTTCTTCATTTTTTTTCACCCAGTATGTTATGGGCATCCTTCCATGTGCACAGAGGGAAATACCTTTTTATAGCTGCAGAGTTGATTGCATTTTAGGAGGGAGGATCATCACCTCTTTTATTATCTATAACAATTGTATATATCTCCATATACAAATATCTAATACAATATATATGGTATAAAACAATGTCGGGACTCTAGATGTCTATCCTTTGCTCTAGAAAACAATGAACTAAAAATAGTGAACTATTTATGATTGGAATTAAGGTTTTCTGTTTATAGGCTCAGAAATTAAAATCTTTCTGCTTTTTAAAGGACAGCAGCAAGAAACATATCCTTACAACCAAAGAACTGTGGAATAAAGAAGTAGAAACTGCAGTACAGTCCCACTCTGTGACCAAAATTACATTTAGCACAGAATATGTGCTGGGAAAATGTGTAATGTTATTGCTGTTGCTCAGTTCTTTTTTCTTGTGTTTCAAAAAGCGGCTGGTCAACACCAGGTTATTACAGACCACAAATCAAGGGCCTATCAGCCAACCTTAACTTTATACATTTCTGGATGTGAGAAGAGAAGTAGGAATAGTGAAGTGCAGTTGTAACTTGCTGTACCTGGAAGCACTCTTTCCAGGATCTTAATCATTTTGAAATGGTGCCCAGAAAACTTCTGGGGAAGACTTACAAACCTAGGAGAAGAAATTATCATTAGTAGTAAATGAATGGGGAAAAAAAGCATAAAGAAATGAGTCAGTGTCTCTCAAACAAGCTGTGGAATATGTAATTCAAAGACTGAATTTCTTCAGAATTGAATATCATTCAAAGGTCACATAGTTGCTCTGTATTAGCTAAAAACTAATGGTCATGTAACCAAAAAAGATACAAATGACATATTTTTTATAAAATGACACAATTTATTACCATTTTAAAACAAGTCTCACAAAATAATATCCAGAAACTCAACATTTCTAAATAATTTAACACAATAAGTTTAGTCACAAAGACATGCTACAAAATTCCTGCATATAAAAGATTATTACCAAAGTATTAATAGATGTTAAAATGTTCTTCAGGATGGAGTTGGTTCTAGAAGCCAAAAAGATTCTGGAATGACACTCATGATCCCGACTGACACCCTGGGAGAAGTAGTTAGTAATATATATATTCTCTACAGTTACCAACTCCCCAGTTCTTTGATGGGATTGATCCTTCCAGGCAATAGCACCTCACAGGCAGATACCCTGCTGATCAAAGAAGCAAAGAACTTTCCACCCTCCTAACATTAGCCACAACTCAATTTAGCCAACATCTAAATTAATTTTAAAAATCTAGATGTGGGAAAGATAACTCACAAAGTTTCTATTCTGAGTAGCAGGATTCTACTTGACACATCCCCCCAAGGATGACTGTCAATGTAGTAGACATGGAAGATGACACCAAGTAAGGAAATAGGGAAATCCTGACTCCGATTACGTCAACAGACAACTATTGCTCACCGGTGGGTTTAAAACTAGCAAGGCTGAGTGAGGTTGGATTCTCTAATATACACATTCAGGCAAGGTATTTACCCACCTGCCCTTTGGGAGTGCTTTCCACCAACATCCAGTTCATAATTTTAAAGTGCAAATCTATTGAAAAATAGTTTACTCTCCCCCACCCCCTTGTTAAATTTGCAGATCATAATTTGGTTGGCTGGTTCCCCCCTAACCCGCCCAATATGGGAAACATAACATAGAATCCAGTTATGACTTCTCCAAGTGTTAAGTGAAAATTTTTCTTAGGTCAGATAAAGGTAAGACTCCGTCTAGTTCTTCCTTTGAGTTTTCTTCCTTTGCAGTCACTGGTTTATAAAAAAGTAGGAACAGAGATAGAGATGTGGGATTTCTGAAGTTCAGTCATTTTTAAAAAACATATCCTTAAATTTTTTATTGCACCTATTTTATGGTTTAACAAAAAACAAACAAACAAAAACAAAAACCCTCATGCTAGAGTGAAGATAAAGGAATATGGTCAAGTTAGCTGTGTCAGAAGCACCATCTCTGCTATACTGAACCTTGTTTTATATTTTATTATTTACAGACACATTGAGCAACCCCAATAAAGAAAATGTATGCCAAAGGGATTTATTTCTGGTAAAGGATAAGTTTCAGTTTAGCAGTTAAGCTTTCTCCCTTTACCGCTACTTACAGTGGAAAATCTTTGTGAACTAACAGACTGCGGTTAGAGACACTAACTACTCATGATAGATGTTTTGACACTTCTCTCCAATTTTTTTAAGTTAATGATTAAATCCAACCTTTCTAGGCCCTACACTTTCCCCATTTAGTCCTAAAAAATCCAGGTGGAAGATTTTGGGTCACAAAAATAACTACCTTCAACTTTACTTACACATCACCAATTCTGAGAATAAGTCAATAGGTTAAGATTCATTTTTTTTTTTAAAGATTCATTTCTTATTCATCCTTATTCTGTTTCAGACCACTGGTAAAACATCGCAGAAGAAGCATCTATTCAAGTCAAAATTTCTCTTTCCAAACAGGAACCACATTTAAGTATCTTATCTTATACCACCTCTATTTGTGGAATGGATCCAGTAACCAGACATTCTAATTACATCCAAAATTAGTGTCTATACCAGCTAACTTTCACATATGATTACCAAATTTTATATAACATTTCTCTGTATTTAATGACTGCTACAGTCTGCAAAATTCTGTGCATTGGACAATGAATGAACACTTAGAGAATGATGACCCATTTTCTAGAGTAGACTCAAAATGTTAAACTTTAGAGCAAAGCAAAACCTATGATAAAGTTGGAGTCTGTTGATAGTAAAAGAGAGGTAGGTAAATAATTGCTGTCCTAAGATAAGCAAAATGCTAAGAAATAAAATTGAGACCCAGCTGAAAAAAAAAAGTAAGTTGAACTGTCCAGCCCTGAGTTTCTAATGTTATGTGAGAATTACTAAAATGAGCATTACAAAAGAGGGAAACACCAATGACCATTTCTTTCCATCCAGGATTATTAAATACATCACCTTTGCTCATACAACTCAGGTGGCACATGGCTACAGGGTGAAAATATTAGTAAATGGACCCTTGACAAAAGGAATACAGGTATAAAGCACTGGTTCTTAACTAGGGGCGAATTTGTTCCCACAAATGATGCCAGGGGACAGACGGCAATGTACGAAGACATTTTTGGTTCTCACAACTGGGGAGAAGGTTCTACTGGCATCTAGTAAGTAGAAGGCAGAGATGCTGCTGAACACCCTATAATACACAGGATAGCCCCCCACAATATTATCGAGCCCCAAATGCTGATAGTGTCAAGATTGAGAAACTCTGATTTAAAGGAACAAACTCCTATTAACAGAGAACACAAAATCTTTCAAAGCCTGACCAGGTAACACAGCCATAAGCTTTGAGTTAGGGAACATAGAAAAGGTGAATCCTTGGAAGACTAAAATCCGATTTCCTGTGGAAAGATGAAAATGCTGGACAGATTCCAGAGCTCTACCATCATTACAAGAATAGAAGAAATTTAAATGATCCACCAAAATGGCAAGATGCTTTAAACCAGGAGCACAGAGAGAAGCCATTCCAAGTAGGTCAAAGATCTAATCCAAGAAGCATAAACCAAAGGCATTTAATATCAGCTAAATTTGTAGCAAAGGATAGTTTAAGAAATGGTTTGAGAAAATATTCTGAACTTCTTCATACACCCTATCTTCCATTTTCTAATGGCATGGATTCTAGCTTTAATTCCATAAAAAAGATACATAGAAGTCAATCGAATATTTGTTGAGTGGAACTGAATGTGAATTTTGTGTGAAATGGACACAAAAAAAGCACCTTACATATCTCTGAGAACTACCAGTGATTAAAAGACATTAAGAAACAGAAAAAATTAGTTTCTATACTGCAGAATTAAAAAAAAACCACAAAAAAACAAAACAAAAAACACTAACACTGTAAGTAAGCCATTTTATAAAAAAAAAGAAAAATCCATATGAAGTCATCCATTCCCTATTATATTCACTTCCAGAGTAACTTTTAGAAAATAGATCCATAGATAGCAATATGGCTTCAAGCTTGTCTACTAGATGAAGTTCATGTTATAAGTAAAGAAAATCATCTTCCCTTGCAGCTTCTAGGCCTTAAAATCATCAAGGGGAAAGCTTACTGTCTATGGTTCACAAAAGAAATAACCAAAGGCTTTGAATTATAAGCCAGTCAGAGTAAAGATTTCTTCCTATCAGATTGTAAGGAAGAGCTAAAAGGAAGTTAAAAGAAAGTGATTAATTAATTTTCCCTTTTGTTTGTATATTTAGAATTGATTGTCAAAGCAGTGGTCCCTTTTGATCAGAGTGACTATGAGAAATCATACAATTCCTATTTAAATGATAACTGAAAACTTCTGAAACCCAACACTCCTTATACAATCACTTTTTAAAAATGGCTCTTCCTTATTTGACTGATTTTACACAAGTAAATGGGGAAATGAGAATCAACAGTCTCTGGTTGAGGGACTTTAGGCACAATTTGGCAGAGGGCCTCTGACTTCTTTTCTGCACCTATTAGGGATTTTGGTCATGGCCTCCTATGGACTTCATCTGGTTACTAACTACCATATCTTGCATTTTCAAAAAAGAATTTTTTTCTTATATGATAAATTCTAAGCTCTCCAACCAAAGCAACAGCTTTGCAATTTTGAGGTTAAATCACCTAAAATGCTTCACAGAGGAGGCAATCCTCAAAAATAATTGCATTTGCCTGGGATCCGATAATGACACATCTCTTTTCTCTCTACAACCACTTACATAATTCGTTTTAAGAGCTGTTTAACTTAGAACTTTTCTAAAAATATATTTTGAAATACTAAATTTCATTTATTATCCAGTCTTTAAGTTCTATACCCTTAAAACAATCACTTCTCCCAACATAAGGGTCAACAGACCAAAGTTATTAGGGCAAATTTTGACATATATGAATGGCCAAGATTTAGGCTAGGAATTCAAATATAACTGCTGCTTATATATACTTATTTATACAGTAAGTCCCTGACTTACGAACATTCAAGTTGCGAACTTTCACAGATAGGAACAGACCTCGCATTTCGAACATTCTGCGAACAAATCACAGAAATAGCTCACATGTCTGCCGGACACTGTCATAGTTGTGCTGCTGTGTGCTCACTGTACAGTGCGATAGTGTACAGTAGTGCAGTGCTCAATCAGAGCCCAGGATGTCAGGAAGCAAGAGGAAAAGCAGCTCCACCATCTCCCACCAACCCTCCCTCCTCCACTTAGTAACTCTCTTCTTGTCAGTTCACTCCATGCAATCCCCTATATGCCAGTTGCTGTACTGTGCTGTACCACCATTTAAGGTAACTGTAAAAGTAAAAATAGTTTATTTACAGTATTTTTGTGTGTTTAGTTTTTTTATGCTTTACATTGTATATTTGTGTCAAAGATGTGTAAGACTCACTTTATCAGACTTATGAACGAATCCGACTTATGAACGTTCTCTTGGATCGGAACTCGTTCGTAAGTCCGGGACTTACTGTATAAGGAACTATAAACTAAAAAGTGTGCCTAAGATCAGGTTCACATGAGTAACACGGCCACAGTATTGATCAAAGGAATAATCATAACAGCCATTTTAACCACTGACCTGGATCACGGAATGACTGACTAACCACGTAGTGACTCTAGTGGCCACGCACGTACACACAACCTAAATTCCAGTTAACAACGCATACATTTTTGGAAAAACAAATGAGTAAACATAACATGGGCTTAAAGCCTCCAAAATATTAATTTTTCCTTCCCCCCCACCCCACAGCTTTTCCACTATGACTCTGGAGTCTTGGTTCTACAGCTGCTGCTGCATTTCTAAGAGGAACTCTTCCCGTCATCATGCTGCCTTTGGAACCAAAGGCATGACATGTTTGTGCTTCGGAGTCATACGGAAATGGACCTTCAAGAAAGATGGTCTACAGATTCAAAAGTTAAGTATATATATTTAAATATCTGGCCTAAAAGAATTGAATAAAGAACCACATTTGTTCCTTTGTTGTTAAAAATGATTGGTCTATACAGGTTTCAGTAGATGAGGTTACACAGTACATAACTGGGACTGAAGACAAAAATTGAAAATTTATAGTGTCTAAAAAGAGGACTACAACATATAAGGTTGGTGTTACCATTTGGGGGGAGAAACACTGAATAGGTTAAGAAAAAAATAGGACTCAGAGATTCGTTTTACCTTAAGAACCTTTCGCCCGACACAGAATCTTTAAAATAGATAATTATAACAAAACTTATCTATTGTTCCTATGACATTTAAATAAGTTAACACACAGCAGAGAACATGGTGTTAGTTTTCTTCTTCTTCATCCTCTTTAATTACTGGGGTACCTAAAATGAAAAAGAAAATTATTTCTGGTCATTCTCAATGGATTGTTAAAATTCTAAATGAAAATATTTCCCGTTAACCTGAAAAGCTCTGAGACGCTGTGAAGTGTGCCATAACAAAAATAATTTCATAAAATAATCTCTTCTATTTCAAATGATCAGAAAAGCCTTTCAAGAGAATTCTCAAATGGATTAATATAAGTACTTATGAATATCTGGCTCTCCAAATGCAGAGTTGCAAATAAAGCTGCCCAAAGGTGCCAGGCAGAAAAATAAAGCCCTATACATACTAAAAACTTTGTATGTTAAACACAAAGAAATATTCATTTTTCACAATAAAATATGCAATCCCAGTATCGCCAGAAATCTGAATTTTTATGTTCTTCTCTCAAGTATTAAACACTGGGAATAAATAGAGGAAAAACTAAAAAGAACCAAAGCACAGAAAACAAAACTCATCTGCAGGCTCTCACCGGGCCAAGGGCCACCCATTTCTGAGCTCCAGCATTTGAAGCCTGCTCACAGTCTTACCGGGTCAGCTATTCAGACTTAACTCTTTAGCCTGTCACCTTCCACTCCAGCTAAACTGATCAGTTCACTGTCTCCCAAACTCATCTTGCACACTCTTACCACTGGACTCTTGGTTAACAATTTTTCCCTTTTGGAATGCCCTCCCCAAGTTTCCTTCCATCTAAACCCTACCCTTAATTAAGAACCAACTCCAGTGCCTCTTTCTCTGTGATCCTTCCTAAATGAACATTTATATTCTTTATGGCAGTGAGCAGAGTTTTCTCTCTCTATACTCCCCACACGATCAGTTTGCTGGGGGTGGGGGGTGGGGTTGCTGGTGAATGTTTTATTGAAGTATAGCATAGATACAAAGTACACAAAATACACAAAAAGTGTACAGATAAACATACACGAAGTGAACATAGCTGGTAATCAGCACCCAGATTAGGAAGAGAACATTATCAGAGCCCCAAAAACCTCCTCAGGTCCCCTTCCAGTCACTATCTCCCCACAAAAGATATAATTTATCCTAATATCTAACACCATAGGTTGTTTTGCCTGTTGTTGAAATTTATATGAATGGAATGGTATAGCATGCACTCTGTGTCTGGCTTCTTTTGCTCAACATTGTGTTTGTATGATTCATTCATATTGTGTGGAGTTGTAGTTTATTCTTTCTCACTGCTGTTTAATATTCCATTGTATGAATATATCATAATTTATTTATCTATTCTATTATTGATGGGCATTTGGATTATTTCCAATTTATAGCTATTAAAACAGTGCTGTCATGAATGTTCTCATACATGTTTTTTGGTAAACATACATACCCTTTTCTTTTGGGGTATACGGCTAGGAGAAAAACTGCTGGGACACAAGGGATATGTATGCAGAGCTTTTGTAGATGATGGCAGTTTTCTACAGTGGGTATACCAAGTTACTTTACCATTCAGCATATGATGAGAGTTCTAGTTGCTCCACATCCCACTAACATCTGGTATTATCTGTCTTTTTAATTTTAGCTTTTTAAGATCTATCAGTTTTGCTTTATAAGCAACAGAAGAGGAGCAAAAACAGGCAAGTTAGCAGCTGTGGCCATCTCTGTTCTGGCTTGTCCCACTGGTTTAGTACAGACCAACGTGGTTTTTCTAGGGGCTGTTCAGATTGGACTGAGGGTACTACTTGGTCCAGAAGGCTATGATGTGGCTTGGTCTGTTTACATGAGGGTTCTGTCACATTCTTAAGGGAAGGGCTTCACTTCCTGTGTGCAGTGCCAAAGGAAGTAAAGACAAATGATTTCAAATGGTTTCTAGAATCCAGCTAAAGGTGAACAGAAAAAGGCTGACGTCCAACACTCTAAGGTCTCTACCCTCTCTTTTTTTTAATTTTAATTTTTAATAGTGAAATATTCATTCATAGAAATACAATACAAATAATTTAAAGAGTAACAAAACCAATGACTGCATACCCATCACCCAATTTGGAACTAGATGGAACATTACCAGTATCTCAGAAACCTGCTTGCCTCTTCCTTAGTATTCCTGTAGCTCCCACAAGAGGTAATCTACCATCTTTGTCATTTTACCCCTAGGTACGTATCCAGAGAAATAAAAGAGGACATTCTGCATGATGCCATTTATACAAAATTCTATAAAATACAAACTAATCTATAGAGACAGAAGACAGATCGGTGATTGCCTTGAGAGGGACAGTGGCAAGGAACAGAGTGAGAGATTACAAAGAGGCACAAGGAAACTTTTGGGGGTGATGCATATGTTCATTATCTTGTTTTCCTCAGCTTTACAAGATATGATTGACATATTACATTGTGTAACTTTAAGGTATAAACATGATGATTTGATATACGTATGTATTATGAAATAATTACCAAAATAAGGTTAACACATCCATCACCTAACAGTTTCCTGTGTGTGTGTGTGGATTAGAACTTTTAAGATCTCCTCTCTTAGCAACTTTCGAGTATACAATACAGTATTGTTATCTATAGTCACCATAATATATGTTCACTATCTTAACTGTGGTGATGGTTTCAAAGGTGTATACATATGTCAAAACATATCAAATTACACAGTTTAAATATGTGTAGTTAATTGTATGTCAATTACAAATCAATCAAGCTGTCAACATTTTTTGGTGTAGGGAAAGAGCTACTTAAGAGCCTTTTATGTCACTACTTCTCAACAGATGAGCACAGCTCTTCCAAGGAGGCATATCAGAATCATTGGTAAAACTTATTCAAACTACATAGCTCTCCTTTAATCTCCCCCAGAGATTCTGAAATATCCCTCCATAGGGATGTGGTGCCACTTAAGAACCGCCACAGTAAGCTGAGGTTGAGTACTGAACTTTAGATAGAGGTCGTAAAGGAGAGATGGAAAGACACGGAACAGAAAGGACAGAATGGCAGGGCAGGGGTGGTGAGGAGGGGAGAGAAGGGCTGAGGAACAAGGAAGCCTCAACCACAGACAACTAGATCCTTTTGTTTTGGATGGTGAATATCAGTATGAGTATGGCGATGAAGACAATAAGGAAAATATGCATTTGGTATATGGGATGATGACCATCATCACCGTGTAGCTGGATATTACTTGTTTCTTCTACATATTTTCTCTCCCCACCCCCGCGGCTGCCCCATTCAATCAGGTAGGCTGGTCGGCTCTGTGCATCACTGCTTCAGGAACAGTGTGGAAATCGGAGACAGACTGTCAGACCTACTGGCTTTTGTCTTTGAAAATCCTAACAAGATCACTGAGAAGATAGATTGTGAGAAGATGCAGAATGATGTGGAAAAGAAGGTGGTGGTGGGGGGGACGGGGGGGAGGAAAATAGTGGTTCTCCTCAGACTAAAAAGATATTTTCCTGGGGTAACAGCAAAAAGGGACATCTGTGGGTTCTGGAACAGTCAGAATCCTGGTCTGGCTTCCTGGTAGCACCACTGGGAAGGGGTAAGACCCAAAGAGGTCTGTGACTGCTATCATTTCCAGTTTTTAGATTACAAAAGAAAAGGTTTGGTGAGATTAAGTAGCACATGACAAAAAAGATAATAAGTGGTAGAACTGGGACTTGAATACAGTCAGCCAGGGATATCTACTGGCGTGGATACCTATCTTTGATACTCAGAAACTAAAATTGGCAGGGAGGAGAATAGAGAACACTACAATTTTGATCCAACTGTGAAAAAGCAACTACTTAACATTTATGTCTAATTAGTCTGCAAAATAATGCCTTTGTGACTTGAGAATAAGACCAGCTTTCTTATAATCGTTTTGTTTAGGGGTGATCTTATACCAGTCTAAATATCCTAGGAGTTTTTCATCTCACCCTGGCCCAAGTCTGGACCATAAAATTTCCTGTGGACAGATTAGAGACGACCTATCACTTTCTTTAGTTTTCCTCCTTTTCATGATTCCATGTCACAAATTCAATTCTTATACCTAGAAAACATCTCCAAGCTGGCTCAGAGTCACTCACCGTCCAACTTTTTCAGTTTGGGCACTCTCTTGGTTGCCTCTTCAATCCAATTCCCTTCAGCGGAATGTTTCTCTTCCAAGGGATTGCTTACAAATACCAGGTCTTCCAAGCATGGCAGCTCTGCCAGTTTCACAAACTCAGCTACAAGTACAAAGAATACATTCCACATTAAAATGGCAAGTTTTACTGTTACCATTTTTGAGGTTGAATTCCAATATCACTGTTTGTGACTATTCAGAACAATTTGTTGTTTAAGATTTTGAAAGAAATACAGGAAGTTAGACCATATGAAGTCATTCTCTGAAGACATTACGGAAAGGGAGGAAAAAAGAAGACATACCTCTCCTACTTTTACGCTAGCCTACGGATAGGATAAGAAGAGGAAATTAGGTTCAGAGTAAAAAAGAACAACAAATCATTCTCCGGTGACAGGTCTTCACTATGCTGTACTGCATCGCTATGGGCTTAAAGCTAAACTGCTTCTGTCTCTACCCAGTCCCTCATCTTTGAATTATCTTAAAGCAACTCGTTTGAGCCTCTACTGCAGAACTTATCACAGTTTCATAATTATCAGCGTATAAACTAACCTTCCCCACTAAGATGTGAACTGCTCAAGGGCAGGGACAGTGTCCTATTCAACTATGTTTCTCAAGAGCCTGGCATATAGTTCATGGCACATAATAGGGCTTTAGAAAATGCTGAATGAATAATATACAATAAAAAAACAAAGCAATATAGATGTCAAATAAATCTTCTGCCCAAGAATTGTTAAACTTAAACGAATTTCTTTCCGCCTTTGGACAATAATTTACATTTTGTTCATGATTAACAGTACCAGGATCTATTCAATTATAATCATTCTAAATACTGAAATGTAAATTTCACGCGTTTAGCTAAAATATAGGAACTCCTATAGCTATTTCCCTCTGTGCTTAGGAATAAATGTCCCCATTTTGCATCTTGTTTCCTATTGGGCTATTTTCTATAAAGAGGAGGTAGGTTAGGAAAGAGCGAGCCTCAGCTTACCCCAGTCTTTCACCAGGTTATTAGACATGTAGAGAATCTTCAATTTTTTCATTACATGGATCCCTTTCAACTTCTCAATAAAATTGTAGGAGATCCACAGTTCTTCTAACGTGTCTCCTACTGCCTCCTGCAAAAAGAAAGCAACTTTATTTACATGCTTATTTTTAAGCTGTTCCTTCAGTCCCCTTCCCTATAAACATAAAGACAATGGCCTTCAGAGGAAACTGAGACCCACCTGTCCACTGGCAGGAGAGCTGAAGGCTGTGTGGGAGTTTTTTCTCACTAAGAAAGTCAAGTAGAACATTCTCCTCCTCTCTTCAAACTGATCTGAACTAAGGATAGCTACTGAATTCACCAAGAGGGGAAATAATAGCACTCATTTTATCACTTTTATTGAGTGGTATAGTTTTCAAATTAGTTCCCTATACATTATATTATTTGATCCTTGTAACATTTAAGATAGGCAAAGCAGGCTATCTGATTTCTATGATACAGAGATTAAGGGCTTTTTCTAAGATCACAATACTATTAAATAGTATAGCTGGGTATAAATTTCAGTGGTTTTTTTTTTTTCAATATTTATTATGGAAACTTTCAAACAAAAAATGTTGAAAGGATTTTAGGATTTTGTAGTAAATACCCATATAGCCATTACCCAGATTCTACCATTAATATTTTGCTATCCTTTCCCTATCATATATCTGTCCATCTATCCACCCCATATATCTATTAATTCATCTTTTTTTTTAATGTATAAAATTCAGGTTAAAACCCATAGTCTTTCCATTATAGTATAAATATTATATCATACCGACTCTTTTTTTTTTTAAAGATTTTACTGGGGAATTGGGGGGGGGACAGCATTGGGGAATTGGGGGAAGGGGAACAGACAAGTCGCTGTCCTTTTGTTCTTCATTGTAGTTGTGGAGGACGTTGCTTCACTGGCGCATGTTGGTATTATCATTGTGCTCTTCCTGCATAAGGCAGATCGGTCGCCGGCCACTGGACGGCTGCTCACAGCGGCTCTTGCTCTCGCCGGCTGCCAGCCACTCACCGTAGCACAGCAGCCCACTGCAGCAAAGGGTGCAGCCTACGCCGTCGCCGGTGACTCACGGCAGCCCAGCTCCAGGTTGAGCTATTGTTCACCATCATAGCTGTAGAGGGCGCAGCATCACTGGCCCACATGTGGGATCTGAACTAGGGCCCTGCTGCTCAGAGCTGGCGTCCCAAGCCAACTCCTAACCAACACGCCACTCGGCCGGTCCTATCATACTGACTCTTAAATGATAGATAGAATCAATGGTGGCACAAAGACTTCCTTCTTTTATAGACAGAAGAAAAAATGGAATGGCTATTTTTTTAAACAAACAAAAAATACTAGGCAAGATCAATCAGTTGCTCAGTCCCCTCCTTAATCCAAAAAATTTACCAAACACCACATGGTAATGTCTAGAATGTGGGGCTCACATCTATGTCCTGGTAACTGTCCCTTTAAAGATGATAGAGAGAATAAATGTACCCCAGATAAAAATCTTTAATGCATGCATTTTCCATATTGGTGGAACCAAAGGGAAAAATCGAGACTGGAGTGGCCTAGGTTAGTTCTGTGTGTCATTTTAACTCACACAATTCCTCTTAGTTTCAACTTTCGGAGTAGAAGAAACAACAGATCAGAGTAAAAGAAACTTAAATCAGTCCATCCTGGTACTTTTATATCAGAACTTTGTGATTTAGCCAACCCCCTTCAGCTAGTATTCTGATATCTCCTTCCAAAGGATCTAATTAGTATATCATATATGTCTTTTAGAAGAGGGAAATCAGTCTTCATATAATTTAAACATTATTGCATCATTTTCATTGCATTGTATCACCATCTATCTCATGTCTCCAATTTAGAAAGTGCGAGGTAGCAGAAAAAATACTAATTAAATACAGACTAGAAGATTTAGGCTCAATTCCGGCTTCTGCCACTGATTTAGGGTTGTTTTACATGTACAGATGAGGACACTTGGTCAATTTTCACATAGCCAATTTCAGTAGTTCTCCAAATAGCCAATTTGATGAATTTACTTTTACTGATGTACTGAAAAATTGTTTACTTACAAATTATAGTAATTTGTTTTAGATAGCATAGGATAGGATAGAAATTCCTTTACATACGATAACTTTGAAAATGTCTATAATGCTTTGTTCACTCACTTGAAGTGTTAATTTAGCTTTAGTTTAGTTTTCAGCCATTTGGATGCAGCTGTTTTGACACATCTGGGGACTTTTCTTGGGAATATGACTTTGCAGAATGAGAATTTCTTGTGCATATTGACTTACAACTGCCGTATAGATTTTGAATGTCCAGGGTATAGTTCTATCTTCCAGCACATTGTCAATCTATTCCACTATCTTTTGTATACTTCCCTAAATATAAGCATTTGCTAACTAGCTCAATTTGATTACTATTTTTATGTGTTTTAATCATTTGAGAAGTGAGCAGTGCCTAAAATATGAAACTGACACTCTACAAAGATGGACTGATAAGTCTCAACAGCTGGATGAAACAGCTGCAATAACAGTAACACTAAATAAAAATTTAAAGACAATTTCAAAAGGTGTTGAAACCATTCCAAGCAACACAATTTTCTATTTATTTATAAGTAGGTAATAAAGACAAGATTTTGGTAAAGCAACCTGGTGAATATCAATCAGCAAAATCTGGCTAAGTTTATGTGAATCAATTCAATGCAATCTGTCATTCAATAAACTG
>NW_017731399.1:3437574-3439114 GCF_001890085.2 Hipposideros armiger
AAATAAACAGAAAATAAAAAGTGTTGGCAAGGATATGGAGAAATTGAAACACTTGTTCACTGTTGGTGGCCATGTAAAATGGTGCAGCTGCTATGGGACAGTTTGGGAGTTCCTCCAAAAATTAAAAACATATGATCCAGCAATCCCACAGCTGGGCATATACCCAAGAATTGAAAGAAGTGTTTCAAAGAGCTATTTGGATACTGATGTTCATAGCAGCATTATTTACAATAGCCAAAAGTGGAAACAACCCAAGTGCCATCGATGAACGAATGGATAAGCAAAATATGGTATACTCACTCATATACATACAACAGAATATTATTCATCTTTAAAAAGGAAAGAAACTCTGATATATGCTACAACATGGATGAAACTTGTATACTGATACTGTGGAAAACTATACAGCTAATAAAAAAAGAATATATTAAACCTGCATGTTTGATATGGAAGGATATTCCTGATATAGTGAATAAAAAAACAACAAAAAATTAGTCCTGTATATTATCAGTACAAACATATATAACATACACTCACACACATGCATAAGTGCACACACAGATATCTATTTATTTGATGTGCACAGAAAACAATGGTAAGTATACAAAATAATATTATTTCTGTTACCCTCCTGGAGTTGGGGAGGTAGGTAAGGAAAGACTTTTATAGTGTATTTCATATATTTATGAATTGCTTGATTTTTTACAATTAACATGTATTACTATTAGAATTAAAAATTTTACCTAATAGTTTTTGTAATTAGTAATAGAATACATTGAGTCATTCAATAAATACTTATAGAGTGCCTACAACAAGTACTAAGCACTAATGTGGAGGCTAATGAACAAAACTGATGTGCTCATTAGGATTTGTGTATGTGCAACAGAGAGACAGAGACAGAGATAGCGAGAGAATAAACAAATAGGAATTTCAGATAGTAATAAGAAAGATGAAAAAATTATAAGTGGTAAGAGTTATTGCCTAGAGGGCTACTTTAGATATAGGGTAATTGGGTCACTTTTGAGGAGGTGACATCTGAGCTGAAGTGTGAAGGTTAAGAAGGAGCTAGTAATGTGGAAATCCACAGTTTGAACAGAGTTTTTAAGGCAGAGGAAACAGCAATAACAAAGGTCCTCAGGTGGGAATGAATTTGGCATGTTCCAGGAAGAAAAGAAGGCCAGTGGCTAGAGGTCACCAACTAGGAAGAGTAATATGAAATGAGATCCGAAAGGAAGGTAGAGGCCAGATCATATATACAAATGGGCTTACAATGTATCTTAATAGTCAGTTTTCCTAAGTAGTTTTAAACAGACCCCTTTCTTTCATTTTAACATTCCACGTTTCACATATTAATCACGCATAACTTACTGAGGCAGCAATTTAAATCATGCTATGAGGCTGGTGTGTCTAGATGAGTAAATCACTATGTAAACCTATTTGAAGCCCAGCATCTGTATCCGTATGTGGATTTCTTTTTCTTTTCTTTTTTTTTTAAAGATTTTATTGGGGAATTGGGGGAGGGGAACAGACAAGTTGCTGT
>NW_017731399.1:3441609-3443264 GCF_001890085.2 Hipposideros armiger
ATCCTCACTTCCAGAGAGAACTTCCATCAATCTATGATCTCTTAACATGCCTCATTTTTCTTCATTACATTCATCACCACCTGATGTATTACACAATTATTTTCTAGTCTCTCTCTCTCTCCACTGTAAGTTCCATGACAGCAAGGACTTTGCTTTATATTCGGCTATATCTCTAGTGCCTAGAACAGTGCCTAGATTAAAGTAAGCATTCAGGAAATATTATTGAATGAATTTGTTTAATGAATAAATGACAGGAAAAAAATGATCTTACATATTAAGTTAAAAAAAAAGAGAGATGCAAAACGATCTGAATAGTATGATTTCATTCTTTACATATCCAGTGAAGAACAGAAAAAAAGGCAAGAAAGATGTCAATCAAAATGTTAACAATATTTAAATTGTCAGGGGTTTATAGATTATTTTTATAGTAGCTTTTATATTTTGTAAAGCTTCTGCAGTGGACAAGTATTATTTGTATAATAAGAAAAAAGTGAATGCTTTTTTTCAAAGTAATAAATAGCAACCTACCAGTCCATTTAAGTTCTTTATGTTGTTTCTTCCTAAAGACAATATCCTCAAGTTTTCTGTAGTGGAAAAAAAGCAATTTTTTTTAATGAGAATCATATTATACAATTACAAATCTAGTACAATAAAACTTTAATAAATGTTATATAAGAAATATCCTTATATAATAAGATCGTATTAATAAAAAGTGATTAAGTGGTAATCAAGAAGTAAATAACATTGACCTATCTATCATCTAAGGTAAACACTAAAATTCTAATTTCACATCATGCCAATATTAAATTTAAAAATGGTTACCTATTTGGAATTCATGATCTTAACTTACTGGCTAGTAAAAATATTACAGGGATAAAATGAGAGTAAAGAAAGTTTGAACTTTAAATTTGAGAGAATTTATATTTCAAATCTCTTACAGTATGAGGACTCACACTAGAAAACAGAAATATATTTATGTATAGTCCACTGCATGCCACAAAAAATTAGAAGTGAAATCAAATGAATTAGTATTTAAAAATCTTTTGCTTTCAATCTTTTAAATAATGAGATTGTGATTTGGTTTAAAAGATGCCTATTTATATTTTTTTACAAGAATGTTTCTATTTGTATATCTATAGGCTATTTCTGGAAGAGAGAAACGAAAGTAGAAATAGCGGTTGCTTTTGGGGAGGAACTGAGAATGTATGGTTAGAGGAAGACTTATTTTTTATTATAACCTTGTTTTAACTATTTGCATAAAACCATGTACATGTATTATTTTTCAAAATTAAAAAAAGATTTCTAGTAAAACACAGGACATTTCATTTCTGTTCTAAAAAACTACTGTGATCACTTATACATGTTATACAGTTTTCACAACTTAATTAAAATGAAACAGCTAAAAATGCAGTTTCTCAATCACACTAGCCATATTTCAAGAGTTTAACAGCTGTGTATGCCGAGTGGGAACTGTTTTGGGACAGTGCAGACAGTTCTATTGGATGGCACAGTTCTGTAACATCCATAATTCAGTGGTTGAGAATACATATCCAGTTAACTGAGTTCCAATCCCAGCTCTATAGGGAAGCAACCAAACCCCTTTGAATCTGTTTCATATGTAAAATGAGGAAATATAATATCTATTTTATAAGAAT
>NW_017731399.1:3445549-3472203 GCF_001890085.2 Hipposideros armiger
TGTGTCATATATAGTTATATAAACTTTAGTTTTAATTTATTTAATCAATTATTTTAAATTCTTATGAGAAACATTTAACTTTCAGAACAAGGAATTTTAAGACTGATCTAATTCATGCAAAATGGTTTAAGTACTGAAACAAGAATTGGGTCCCCTCAAAATTCATATGATGAAGTTCTAACCCCCAGGACCTTAGAATGTGATTCTATTTGAAGATAGGGCCTTGAAAGAGGTAAGTAAAGTAAAATGAGATCATTTTAGGTAAAATCCAATATGACTAGTACCCTTATAAGAGCAGATTAGAAACAGAAACAAACAAAAACAGAGGAAAGACCATGTGAAGACAAAGGGAAAAGATGGCCATCCACAAGCCAAGGAGAGAGGTCTCAGAAGAAATCGATCCTGCTGACAGCTTGATCTTAGACTTCTAGCCTCCACAACTGTGAGAAAATTAATTTCTGTAGTTTAAGCCACCCAGTTTGTGGGATTTGTTATGGCAGCCCTAGCAAACCAATAAATCCATATAACTGTAAATGTGTGAAAATTAAATATTTAAGAAAATCACAAAATCAATTATTGGCTAAAGTTTCTTGATATGGAAAATGTATCATTTTAATTTTTTTTCTATTTCATGCAGGATAAAAAGCTTATTCAAAAAGTTATTCATTCAACACATAATTACTGAGCATCAACTATATGCCAGGAACAGCAGTAAGCACTTGCAATATAACTGAATAATATGCATAAAAATTCCTGCTGTCAGGGGCCGGCCAAGTGGCTCAGTTAGTTAAGAGCTCACTCAAGAGTACAAGCTCTAGGTTAAGAGCTCACTCAAGAGTTTGAGCTCTGAGCAACAGTGGTTCGAGTCCTGGCCCGAGCTGAGCAGCTGCTGAGCTGCCAACAGGTGGCAGGATGGCTCAGCTAAAAACAAACAAAAAAATTCCTGCTGTCATGGAGCTAATATTCAGCAGATAGTAAACAAAATAAATATGTATATTAGATCCTGACGTGTGAAAGAAAAAAAAAAAGCAGGTAAAAGGAATGAAACGTCAAGGGGTTTGGTAGTAGTTAACATTTTATTTCTTTACTGCCCCACACCCCAGCTGTTGACATTTTAGATGGATGGTGACTTCTAAGTCTTTACTCAAAGGAAGTGAGGCAGCTAGCCATGAGGATTTCTGGAGGAAGAACAGTTTACAGGCAGAGGGAACTTCAAGTGTAAAGGCTTTGAGGCAGGACCACATCAGAAATATTCACAAAACACAAGCTAGCTGAGAGTATGGAGGGGAGAGTAACAGGAAATGAAATTAGAAAGATAATAGACCTTATAAGGGATGTATGAGAGAGGGGTCAAGAAATTACCAAGGAGTTTATCCTAGCAATGGGAAGGATGGAGTTGTCGCTGAGATAGACACTTAAGAAGTTGGTTAAGCTGGGGCTGGGGAAGGATATCAGGATTCAGTTTTGAGCATGTAAAGAATGAGATGTTTACTAGATGTTCCATGGAAGTATCAGGCAACTGACCGTGTGAATCTGGAGTTCAGAGGAGATGCCTGGGCTAGAGATAAAAATTTGGGAGCCACCAGCATTTAGATAGTAAAGCCATTATCTGGAAGAGATCATCTAGGGACTAGGTGAAGATAGAAAAGAGAAGAGATCCAAAAACTGAGTCATGGGGGCACTCCAACCTTTAAAAGTTGGGGACACGAGACTGGGAAGAAGTAGCCAGAAAAGGCAGGAGGAAATCAGGAGGATATAGTGTCCTAGAAGCCACATATTAAAATTGCTTCAAAGAGAAAAGAAATCATCCATGTCAAAATATGCTGGTAGGTCAACTAAGATAAGGACTGAAAAATTACCTCAGAAGTTAGAGATAACAAATATATGCAACTTTCAAAGATAATATCTAACAATATATAAAACTCCTTTTTCAGAAAGTGCACATGAAAATGGTACTGAAAGGCTAAAAAGATCTTATTGATTGCTGCATAGGGAAATAAGTTATAATATCAAATTTAATAGATTAAGTGTTCTAACATAACACAATTATATATTTTCCATATTTTAAATGCTGCATAAGTAGAGTACCACTAAAAGGGAAATGTTTTTCTGCATACAAGTTCATGATGAAAATCAAAAAAGTGGCTTCAAGTTGTATGTTTATTTATTTAGTAAACTGGAGGAGCAAAGTATAATTTTTTTACCAAAAATACAAGGCAACAAAATTTATTTTCTAATCTTTAATATGAGATTATTAATATTCACATTTTACGGCGTTTTAGTCACAGTTTTAAACAAAGTGATGTCATGCAGTTTTCCAGTCAGTTTTGGTATAATAAATATAAACTGCTATTAGGATTATTCTGCCTTATGAACCCGCTGTTAAATAGGAATACCTACTTATTTCAGATCCTCTCACCATAGCAAAAAAGGTAAGGCTACAGTGCTCATGAAGGGAAAGGGGTGGGAGGCAAGCTAGAGTCGTATATTCAATCCTTCTCATGGATCTGTTGGCTTCTTTTCTCTTCCTAGTCACAGATAAAGTGTATTGCCTGGTCATAGACTGCAGAAGCACTATTTGTTACAAGCAGAACTAAGATGAGATGAGTCACGTATAATAGTAAATACATAGTACAAATGCCTATATCCTCTCATTCTATGTATACATCAGGCATCAATAATTGATCAAGGAACTCTTTCCACTGAATTTTGGGAACTCTTCTTAATGCCATTATCCTGAGTCACCACCAATTGACCAAGATTAGAATATGAGTTAAAACCCATTGCCAGTCCTACATAGGAGGTTATCCATTTTTACTATTGTCAATGTCATGTTTTTATGAAAGGAAAAGCATGTTATCTGTATTGAAAAACATTGTTATCAATTTAGTCTCATGTAAGCAAGTTATTTCAATCATGGACAAAGCAAAGAATAAAATGAAACATTTCAAATTGTTTAATGAGTCACTGAGAAATTGGAATAGATGGAGTCACCTTATGCACAGCCCTAACAGTAACAAGTTCTCCAGCACTACATAAATCCCCAATGCCAACTCTGAGTAAGGTACTGGGGAAGACGGAGATTTGGAATAGAAGATAAAAAGATTAATAAGACGTGATGCTTGCCCCCAAGGAGCTCATTATGTAAACAGGCAGAATATGTCCTCACTAACTATAAAAATGACTAATATTCCTTAAGCATCAATATGTACCAGGCACTATTCTAAGTCCTTTATATATACTAACTCTAATATTCACATTATGTGAAGTAATTATTACTATAATCCAAGATAGACTGTTATAAATGTTCCCAAAGGAATAATTATGATGATGGAGATTAGAGACATCTTTAGAGGAAAAAATGACATTTAAACTTGGCATTTGTAATCTTATTTTTGTTTCTTGTAGGATTTTCCTGTTAGAGGAAGGGGCTGTTCTCAGTGAAGAGCACTGCATTAACAAGTGCACAGTCATAAAAAAGAATGATGTGTTTGGGTGCAAAAGAGTGGTACAAGCTTTTGGATGACTTTCAATGCAACATTAAGGTATTTGGTCTTTACTAGGCAAATAAGAGCCATAAAGGTCTCTGATCTGAACAAATGATATTTTTAGGAAGAAAACTCTGGTATCAGTGCTGATGAGCAGAAAGATGAGAGACAAGGAGATCAATTAGGAGGCTATTATGAAAGTCTTAAGGCAGGGCTTTTCAAACCTTGTGAAATCAACTTAGTGGGCTGTGACAAGCATTTAAAAAAAGAAAGTTAAATTTTAAAAATGTAGACAGGAACCTATGCTATAAGGGTAAATATTGCTTAACCAATTTTATCCCAATTCATATGTATATGCATATATTTGATAATGTGTATTTATATGAATACATGTACTGAATCATAAATTCAAATGTATTTCTTACTGTGGAAAGTGGTCAAAAACATTTGATAAACACCAACTAAGGGAGAGACGATTAGGGTCTAAAGCTGTAGCTCCTGGAAAATGGAAAAGTAACAAAGTTATCTGAGAACTCTTTCAAAGAGTTGAGTTAACAGGACTTATTGATGAACTTGGATGTATGGCTTGAAGGAAGTAAAGGGGGGTGTATGGTAAGCTAAACAACGGCTCACCAAAAAATACCTACATCCTAATCCCTAGACCCTGTGAGTGTTACCTTATATGGGGAAAAAGTACTTTGTAGATGTAATTAAGTTAGGGAACTTAAGATAGGGAAAGTATCCTCAATTATCCAGGTGTTCCCTAAATGCAATCACAGGGATCCTCAAAAGAGAAAGACTTGACACAGACAAAAGAGGAGAAAGCAGTATGATCACAAAGGCAGGGATTGGGGTGATGTCATCACAAACCAAAGAATGGGGCAGCCACCAGAATCTACAGCAGACACAAGGAACAGATAATCCCTCCCCTAAAGCCTCCAGAGGGAGTGTGGCTCTGTCAAAACCTTGATTTTGGCCCAGTGAAACTGAGTGCAGACTTCTGGCCTGGAGAACTATCAGGGAATACATTTCTGTTGTTTTAAAGCCACCAAGTTTCAGCTGCCATAGGAAATAAGCACGAAGAGTCAGAGGCCTCGGCAACTGTGTAGGTGGTGATGTCAATAACAAAGATAAGGAGCACAGGAAAAAGAAGGATGGTGAGGAACTAAATTTTAAATATAACAAATATGAAACACAGACAAATCTGGTAAAAAATATATAATAAGAAATCTGGTTTTTTATTTAAGATATCTCACTTCTAATCCTGTAAAAGCTTTAAAATGTTCAGGTCTCATGTATCTGTAATTTTCTTTGGATAATCAAACTTAAGATACGTGGTTTATATATTCTTTCTGTCATCTGACAATAGCTGTGGTTAAAACAGGTGCCAGCTTCTGGGATTATGTAGTGTCTCTGGAATGTTATTTCCAATAACTAGAAAATCTAAGAACCATCTGTTATTGTGGATCACTTACTTAAGCCATTCAGGTTGGCAATTTTTTCAATGCAGTTTGTAGACAGTGAAAGCTTCCTTAAAAAAAAAAAAAGGAAAACTTGAATTAATATGAAAAAATTTTAAATGTTATATCAGAAATTATTTTCAAGTGTCCATAGGAGATAATATTTAAGGCATACTTCATTTTGACCCTGAATCCTTTTTTCTCCCAGACACGGCATGTATCCCTTCATTTTGAAATCTTTATACTTTTTTCTGATTACACACCCATTTTAGAAAATTAAAAAAAACCTTTTTGAGGATAATTTGGTGTTATCTATATAATATTTTAATGCATGTATACTTTAACCCAGTAATTCATTTTTAGGAATATATCTTATTGAAATACTAATAGAAATGCCAAAAGATATATGAACTAGATTATTGATTGTATTATTGTAAGAGCAAAAAAATGGGGAAAAAAATCTATAAACATCCATCAACTGAGGAATAGATAGTGAACTACTACAGTGCCACTAAAACAAATGATATTGGGCTATAGATGCCAACTTAGGAAGCTGTCCACGATATGTAATTAAGTTTAAAAACCACCTAGCAGAACAATACATTCTATATGATTCCCTTTTGTAAAAAGCAGGACTATATATATGCGCCTATAGAGATACTTGTTTTCTCTTGTGTTGAATCATTCAGAAATGCATAAATATGTAATCCTAACCACCCCACACATTCTTCCAGAGATACTCTTAATAGTTCATATATATCTATCTAGATTTTTCTATACATACTTTAATTACATAAAAACAAATTTTTAAAGGGAGCATAATTACACATTCTTAGTCTTCCTTTCTTGACAAAATGTTTAATATCTTAGTAAATTTCATGCAAAAAATATAATAAAAGCTAATTTTATTGACTTCTTAGTGTGAGTCCAGTATTCTAAGTACTTTACATGTATTAACTATTTTAACCATCACAACAATCCTGTGAAATAAGTATTATTATTACCCATATTTTACAAATGAGGAAACTGAGGCACAAAGATTTTAAGAAATTTGCCTAATATTACATAGCCAGAAAGTGGCAGAGTCAAATTTAAACCCCCCAAATTTGATTCTAGAACACGTAATCATATTCTTTCTGAATTTACCTGAAGAGGAATTATTCATTTTTTTATTTGAAATAGCAAAATCAATTACTGTTTAGTGTAAATTATTGGTCAAATCTGCATATCTTCTAGTCATCCCCTACTCCCAAGAACTACTAGTGAAAAATGTAGTTCCTTAAATCTGGGAATATGGTTTGGAGAATAATTCTTTAATTGTTGTTTGGACAACTTGCCCAAAGAGACTGTCAGGTAAAATACGAACAGGTTTTCTTTCTAAGCGGTTTCCAAAGTACAATCATACGGGGTACAAAATTTCTCAAATGTTTGTCTTTGAAATGGTTTTATGATCAAAATATATTTGTCCACTTTGAAATAATGCTCGTGGAAATCATGTTTTTGAAGCAAAAGAAATAAAAACAACTCTAAGATGGATTTGTATGTAACATACTGTGCTCTCATCAGAATGGGCAAATTGCATACAATAACTAAATATGTTTGCTTTTCCCTTTAATTCCAAAGACAGATATTAGTCTAATGCACAGGTTCATAAATATGTGTCTAAGAAACACCCAAGTTGCTTAGTATAAATAAAGGTTCCTAGGTTTCATCATTAGATATTCTGTTTCATAAATTTGGAGTGGGGTTTATCTCCTGCATAAGGAGATTCTCATGTAGGTAGTCAGGGGACTACACTTAGAAAAAGAGAGAATGAAGAAATCAGAAAGAACCTCAAGTGATTCTATAACATTCTACAGCCCTGACAAGAAATACTGCAGCCTGAGAGCATGGTTACCAGGTGTCATGGGATAACTGCCACAGAACCCTGATAAAAAGCATATGGAGTATTTAGAAAGTAAGTTAAAAAATTAATATAGCTCTGATACTTAAAGTCATAGGAAAATAGGACTACAAAATAATAAGTGTAACTTGGTCTCAAATACAAAAAAGTTAGAAGGCTCAAACATCAAAATGCTAACAATGGGTCTTAAAAGGTGGTGTAGGGGCCGGCCGAGTGGCTCAGTTGGTTAAGAGCTCGCTCAAGAGTTTGAGCTCTGAGGAACAGCGGTTTGATTCCCTGCCCGAGCTAAGCAGCCACTGAGCTGCCAACAGGTGGCAGGATGTCACAGCTTAAAAAAAAAAAGGTGGTGTAATTCTGGTTGATAGAAATTCCTTTTCTTTGTGCTTTTTATGTTTTCTAGATGTTTTACAATGTATTTTTATAATTTGAAGAGTTTTTTAAAAACAGTATCTCTTAGGCCTCTAGTAAGTATAGTACTGACTCCAGTGGATAATTGTATAAGAGAAACTACTAGACTTTATGACACAGTAATAGTTTTATTGTATTATTTAGCTTCTCCCAAGAGACAAGGAAATTTCTATTTTTCAGGCGGATTATAAAAATTGTACTGAAAAAAATATTGTAGTGTTCAGGATTACAGGATTACTCTATTAAAAATCTTATAAACCAATAATCTTTTTTTTTTTTTATTAAACTGAGCCACCCTGCCACCTGTTGGCAGCTCAGCGGCTGCTCAGCTCGGGCCGGCAATCAAACCGCTGTTGCTCAGAGCTCAAACTCTTGAGCGAGCTTTTAACCAACTGAGCCACTCGGCCGGCCCAATAAACCAATAATCTTTTATGTTTGGCCTTGCCAAAGGAAGAATTAATTAAGTAAAAAAAAAGAAAGGAAGAAAAGATCACAAAAAAACACTTTTTTAGTTTGTGTCTTTAGAAAAGGAAGGGAAACTTAACAGCAATACTAGAAGGATGAACAAAGAGAAGAGAACTTACTCGCAATTAGCAAGCAGGGACAAGGATGCATCCATCTTCTCTATAGGAGGAATCTGGGCATAAAGCTTTATCTCTTTGGCTTCTGATGGCTTCTGACTGGTTTTCTCTTCCTGTGATAAAAATTAATTTGGAAGAAAATGATCCCTGGCTGTAATGTGGAACTAAAGAAGGCCAGAATTTCTCAAAGTTTTTCTATTTCGAAACAATTATTACAATTTAATAATTCTGTGTATTCTATATGGTTCACTTATTGACATTTACTTACTGACCCTGATAACCAAGCTTCTATTCATATATGGCTGACTCTGATAATTCATTGTTAGATCCCAACCAAAGGGAAAAAAAGGAATAAATAAAATAACTTTAATTTCTGTAATATTTAAAATCCCTTAAGTGTGTATCAATTAATAAACAAAAAACACAACAACAAAAACATTTTCCTGGGAAGAATTCCTTGGCCCTAAACAACCGTTCCTTAAATATCAGATTCAGACTTGTACAATCAACTGTTTTGTCATCATGTCTTCTTCCATACACAGATCAGTCTGAGTTAGAATCACAAACTACCAAGAATTTTGGAAGATATTCTCTTTGTAACACAGCTGAGGTAAAAACTAATTGCTCTACAATAATTTACTACTGAATTCTACCTTAGAGTTTAATTTTGGTACTAAGCACACAATTCAAAATTTAATTACCAGTAGAGCAGCTCCCGCAGCTCCTGCTCTGGTCCAACTTAGCCCAGAGAGGACACAGAGAGGACATCAGTCCCCGTGGCTTCGGCTGGAGGGGTGAGGACCCGCAGGCTGCAAGGGGCTACAGCGATGGTAGTGAGAAGGCCACCAAAGAGCAGGACATCAAAAACTACCTGAAAGAGGCCACTGAAACCATCGTGGCCACCATGAGCAACCTGGTGATGCCCCCCGCCACTCCCACCCACCCCAGTGGAGCTGGCCAACCCTGAGAAGAAGGTCGGAGTGGACTGCATTCTGAGTGTGATGAACGTGCCTGACTTTGATTTGCCTCCAGAATTTTACCATCACGCCTAGGCTCTGAGAGGATGAAGGAGTCTGTGCCTGCTCTGAGCGCTCCAAGTACTAGCTGATTGCGGCCCAGTACTTCTGGACAAGATCGATGCCATCAAGCAGGCTGACTGTGTGCCCTGAGATCAGGATCTGCTTCGCTGCAATGTCCTGACTTCTGGAATCTTTAAGACCAAGTTCCTGGTGGACAGAGTCAACTTCCACGTTTGACGTGGATGGCCAGCGTGATGCTCCCTGCAAATGTGTCCAATGCTTCAATGATGTGACTGCCATCATCTTTGTGGTGACCAGCAGCAGCTACAACACGATCATTCAGGAGGACAACCAGAGCACAACAGCCCACAGGAGGCTCTGAACCTCTGCAAAAGCATCTGGAATGTACCATCTCTGTGATTCTTTCTGTTCCTCAACAAGCAAGACCTGCTCACTGAGAAAATCCTTGCTGGAAAATCGAAAATTAAGGACTACTTTACGGAATCTGCTCGCTACACTCCTCCTGAGGATGCTACTTCCGAACCTGGAGAGGACCCACGTGTGACCTGGGCCAAGTACTTCATCCGCGATGAGTTTCCAAAAAGCAGCACTGCCCGTGGAGACGCACACTACTGCTACTCCCACTTCACCTGCACTGTGGACACCGAGAACATCTGCCATGTGTTCAACAACTGCTGTGACATCATCCAGCGCATGCACCTTCATCAGTACGAGCTGCTCTAAGAAGGGAACCCTCAAATTTAATTAAAGCCTAAAGCACAATTAAAAGTGAAACGTAATTGTATACGTAGTTAATCACCTGCCATAGGGCATGATTAACAAAGCAACTTTTCCTTTCCCCCTTGAGTGATTTTGTGAACGCCCCCTTTTCCCTTCAGCTTGCTTAAATATTCCTAATTTAGAAAGCTTAAGAGGGCCTAAAGAAAAAAAGGACACAAAACTTCCCTTTCTCTTTAAGTAAATAAAATAACAGCAGCAAACAGAAATAAAGAAATAAATATTGTGCGGCATTTAAAAAGTCAAAATTAAATGTGAGCAAGAAAATTTAATTACCAGTATATGCTGTCTAGTAATATTTTCTAAGTACATTAATATCTATAGTCAGTTCTATCTCTCCAACAAAACAGGGAGCTCCTAAAGCTCAAGGACCATTCCCTTTGCTTTCCTATAACCTAATGCAATAAGACAGAAAAGAGGCTTCTTTTAAAAAACCAAATCATAACACATCAATAACAGAAAATATACAATCAATTGAAAGAAAGAAAATTAATACACATCCACTCGGTACTTATTTTTGTGCCATAAGCCATAAATTTGTAGGTTAGGGGAGGGGAAACTGACACCTAGTGATAAATGTAAGGTTAATCAGTGAGTGAGTGAGCCTGATGTCTTCAAATAATCTTAAAGCCAAAGATTCATGGCCACAATGTAATCTAGAAATAGAACCTACAAATACAAAACAAACAAAACAAACAATAAAACCAATCACTGGTTATTATAAGTAAATCAAATAAAGTCCTAAAATCTGATTAAAGGGAAATCAAATCTAATACTAATCCTATTCCATACTGTATTTTTTCTTTAACAAAACAGGTATTCCACTAACCAAAAAGAAATCAATTTTTTAAATGCAACTAGAGTAAAAAGCTTATAAGCACTGAAACAAGAATGCAAATATTTCATTATCCTGTCTACTTTGTCTATTTTCCCTAGACGCCAAGTCTCCTGAAAAACTTTTTATTCAAAGCCCAGTTACAAAAGTAAGAGAGATATTATTATGCAAAAAACTATTGATGACATAGCCAAATAAGTTATCACTGGGCATAGAAACTGAGGAGCTATCTCTATACCATGTGGAAATTCTATCTATAATACTGAATTACAACTGTTCAAACTTTATAGAATGTTACATTAAAGTATTTGTTTATATTTAATGCCTATTTTTACAATATGGTTTCCTTTCTAATATTACTATACGCTTTAGTATTCTTTCCAGCTTTATTGAGATATAACTGAAATTATAACATTGTATAACTTTAAGATATACAACTAAAGTTAATTTACCATAAGGTGAGTTAACACATCTATCACCTCACATAATTTTTTTTTGAGTTAAGAACATTTAAGATCATTTTAGCAACTTTCAAGTATATAATATGGTATTATTAACTATAGTCACCATGCTATACATTATTCCCCAGAACTTGTCTTATAATTGGAAGTTTGTTCCCTTTGACCATCTCTCCATTTCCTCCACTCCCAAACCCCTGACAAACAGCATTCTACTCTCTGCTTCTATGAGTTTGGCTTTATTATATTCTACATATGAGTGACGTCATATACTATTCGTCTTTCTCTGACTCGACTCAGCATAATACACTCAAGGTCCATCCATGTTGCCGCAAATGGCAGGATTTCCTTTTTTATGGCTGAATAATATTCCACTGTATATGTATGCCACATTTGCTTTATCTTTTCATCCATAAATAGACACTTAGGTTGTTTCCATGTCTTGGCTATTGTGAATAATGCTGCAATGAACATGGGGATACAGATATCTCTTCAAGATAATATTTCATTTCCTTCACATATATAACTATTGGGTCTTTGGAAAAGTCATGACGTATTTTGTCTATGTTTTTGAAAGGTCACTTATTTATATAAAGAACAAAGATCAATCAATGATATATTGCCCGTTTTGTTCGATAACCTTTTGCCATCTTTCAGTGAGCTTCCTAATTCCTTGTTCATAGAAGGACCTGTCTTTATTTGCAAAAAACTGAACAAGGTGCTGATTTACAGCCTCATCTGAATTGAATGATATACTACACAAGGAGTTTTGAAGAGAGCAAAACAAGTGGAAGTCTGATGGTGCAAGGTTAGGCAAGTACGGTGGGTGCGGCAACACATCCCATCCAAGCTCCAATCATTTTTGATGGGTGATCAAACTTGTGTGTGGTCTCACATTGTCACGATGGAACACAACTCCTTTACAATTAACAAGCTCTGGACATTTCTGGATGACGGATTTGTTCAAACTGACCAATTGCTAATAGTACACATTCGAATTGTTTGGTTCCTTGGTAGCTCTAAAAACATGACACCTTTAACATCCCACCACACTGAGAGCATAGCCTCCCTCTGACAAATGTCTGCTTTTGATGTCGTTTGAGGTGAATTATCACGTCGGGACCAAGACCATTTGTGCACCACATTGTTGTAAACAATCCACTTCTCATCACCAGTTATCAGTCACTTCAAAACGGGATCGTTTTCCTCACGTTTAATGAGCATATTGCAGATATTTATACGCGCCATCAAATGAACTTCTTTGAGTTCAAGTGGAACCCAAATATCGAGCTTGCTTACGTATCCCAGCTTCTTCAGGTGGTCGTGAACACTTGAATGATGGATGTTCAATGTTTCTGCAATCTCTCGTGTCGTGTAACGTAGGCTTGACTCGATCAATGCCTTTATTTTGTCGTCATCAACCTCGGTGGGCTTCCCTGACCAAGGAGCATCATTGAGCTCAAAATCACCAGCATGGAATTTCGTGAACCATCATTGGCACTGACGTTCTTGTAGAGCATTATCACCGTAAACTTTATGCAACTTTTCACAAGCTTGACGCACATTCTTCCCTTAATGGAAGTAAAACAGTAAAATATGGCAAAAATGCACAGTTTGGTCTCCCATCTTCAACTTGTAAAATCTCCAAAACTCAACCAAATCGTTCAATTTTTTTTTAGAATGAAGCTAGAATTGTCAGCTGTCAAATGACATAGCAATAACATAGCTGCGAATGACTCTAGTACCTCCAAAAATGAACTAGTGCCATCTGTTGCAAACATGAGTCATGACTTTTCCAAAGATCCAATATAAGTGGGATTGCTAGATCATACAGTAGTTCTAGTTTTAATTTTTTTGAGGAACCTCCATACTATTTTCCATAATGATTATACCAATTTACATTCCCACCAACAGTGTACAAGGGTTCCCTTTTTTCCACATCCCCACCAACTCTTATATTTTTTCTTTTTGACTTTAGCCATTTTCACAGGTATGAGGTGATATCTCATTGTGGTTTTGATTTGCATTTCCCTGATGATCAGTAAACTGAGCATCACTTCAGTATTTGTATTAAGTGTCTTTTTAGTTGTCTATGCGTAATTTTCATTTGTCCACATTGGGTGTCTGTTCTAACTTCCAAGAGGCTGAAACCATCATCTGTCTAAAACTTAGATAATCCACAACACATACCACTCTATCAACTGAAAATAACATGTAACTTAATGATGATGAAGTTGAAAAATAAAATGTACTGTAACACAGAGATTCCAGTCCTCCTATAGCAATAGATGAATCAGTCTTTCCAGATTTCAATTTTCCAGATTTCTTTAATTGAAATTTTTTATTGAGACATTTGAAGATCCACCTGCAGTTATAAAAAGTAATATAGAAAGATCCCCTGTACATTTGTCCAGTTTCCTCCAATGATAACATTTTGTTCACAACCAGGATATTAATATTGATACAATCCACTGATTTAAATCAGATTTTCCCAATTTTACTTGTATTCATTTGTACATGAGTATGAATGTGTTTGTATGTGTATATTAAGTTCTATGTAATTTTATCACCTCTGTAGGTTCATGTATCTACCACCACAGTCAAGACAGTTAAATAGTTTCTATATCATAAAGATCCCTTGTATCGAAGGGTCAGTTTTAAATAACTATCCAAAAATTCTCTTTGTATGGTTTCTAAAAGAAGTAAAAACTTATATACTTACCCATCTGGCTAGGGCTTCTTTAATCGTTGTTGCTTTTGCCTTAAAAAGAAGAAAAAACAAGTCTGTCTTTATTGGTGTCATTTGTTGATTCAACTTTCATACAATAATTATTAGCCTTGGTAACTACCATTAAAAAGATTAACTTCTTTCTTTGAGATTTTATATGGAAAGAGAGTGTTTTAATATCCTGACATCTGAAAGACTTATTTAAATACCTCTCAAAGAAATTAAGGAAATCATGATGCAATGCCCATATATGTCACTCCCACTTAGATTACAAAAAATATATAGCTTTCAACACTTGATATTAAAATATATCTTTTTTCATTGATTCTAAGATCTACATCTTCTTTTAAATTTTAACATCTTTGACGTTTGGATGCATCTTACCACCAAGAATAATTTACAATTTGCAATTACAGTGACCAGGTGGCAGTGGTGAAGTTTTAGAAAAACATTAACCATTTTATTTCATATACACATATTCCTTTTTATGTTTGCAAAGGATGACATATGATAAAAGTCTATATGCCTAAATACATTTAAAAGAACTCGGTCAGTAAGTACAAAATAAAAATTCTAAGTGATAAGAAATGATTTTTCATAGTTTAATTCCAACTTATTATTCTTTCTTAAACATAAAAATAATGTTGTACCTTATAATCAATAGTATCTTAGATTCCATATATTATGACATTTAAAACTTTAAAGGTGAGCAAAGGAAGACATCCTTTGAATTATTGCTAGAGTTCATAAAAAAGAGAGAACACTAAACAAAAACAAACAAAAAGTTTTAAAAGTATATACTACCCTTATGGTCTAGAAAGTAAAGACATATTAATAAATAACTCTTGGATTAAAAGAAAATTATAAATGAAAGTAAAATAATAAAAGAAAAGAAAAAAGTCAAAATTTGAGAAATATGTATAAAACTTAAAAGGAAACTTATAGCTTCAAATACATTTACTTGAAAAGAAGAGACAACAAGAGATAGAAAAAAAATAAGCTAAGCAGTCATGATATTTGAAAAAGTACATGATTTCAAACCCAAAGAAGGCAGAAGGAAATACAAAGGACGAAGTCAATGAGAAATAGAACAAAGGGTGGAAGAGATTAATAAAACTAAAAGTTGGCTCTTAAATCTCTGGCAAATCTGAACGAGCAAAAAAGAAAGATATACAAATTAAAAACATACACTGAGTAAGGGGAAATAACACACATACCACAGAGATTTAAAAAATAAAATATTATAAGCAAATATATGGTAATAAGTTTGAAAAGCTAGACAAAGTATGCATTTCTAGAAAAAAACGAAAAGTGCTAGAACTGTCACAAGAATCAGAAAATATGAATAAACCAATAACTGTTTAAAACATTAAAAAGATAATCAAAGAGATTTACCCTCATCTTTCTCTCCTAAAGCTTCAAGCCTAGATAATTTTACAAGTAAGTTCTACCAAGCTTTCGAGAAACAGATACTCTCTGTTATACAAGTTGTCTCAGAAACCAGAAAAAGAGGGAAAGCTGCCAATTTACTTTATGAGGCTAGAATAACGATGCCATAACCAGATAAGGAGTCCTCTTTACTTCTCAAAGATTTGAAAAGCCTAGATAAGATACAATATTAGGTCTCCAAACCAATGGTATAATGATCATGATCAAGAATGGCTTTTCCCAGGAGAATAAGGATTGTTTAACAACAGAAAAATCTATAAATGTAAATAATTTGTTAATGAATAAAGGGGGGAAATCACATTTATTTTAATAAGGCAGAACTAGCACTCAATAAAGTTCTACATTTGGTATTAAAAGCTCTCAACTGGGGCCGGCCGAGTGGCTCAGTTGGTTAAGAGCTCAAGCTCTGAGCAACAGGGTCGCAGGTTCGATTCCCACATGGGCCAGTGAGCTGCACCCGAGCTGAGCTACAGCTGAGCTGCCAACAGGTGGCAGGATGGCTCAGCTGGTGAGAGCACATGCTCCTAACAAGGTTGCTGGTTGGGCTCCCACATGGGATGGTGGGCTATGCCCACCTGCAATTAAGATTGAACACAGCACCTTGAGCTGAGTGGTCACAGAGCTGCAGATGGGCGGCCGGATGGTGACTGGACTTGGAGCTGAGCTAGCGGTGCCCTCCACAACTAAGACTGAGGGACAACAACTTGGCTGTTCCCTTTCCCCAATTCCCCAACACAGTTCTCCTTCCCCAATTCCCCAATAAAATCTTAAAAAAAAAAAAAAAAGCTCTCAACTAAGAGTTTAAGGGAAATTCCTTACTTGATAAACGCTACATATCAAAAAGCTGTAACAAAACCTATACTTAAAGGAGAAATTCATTCATGTCAGCAAATATTCAGTGAATATCCACTATGTACCAAACATTCTTCTACATGCTTAGGATAAATCAATGAACAAAACAAAGATCCTTGGCTTTATGGAACTTACATCTATTGGCAGGAGACAAATAGTAAGTAATATAATTTTAAAATAAGTAGATTATATAGTATATTAGAAGATGACAATTACCAAAGAAAAAGAAAATGATGAGCTGGTAAAGGGTATCAGGATATGTGTGTATGTGTATGGAGGATGTTTATCTCAAAAAGGTGGTCAAGGTGGGCCAAATTGGAGAGGTAACATTAAAAGGATTCTAAGACCCTAAACGTATAAAGAATGTTTACTATCACTGCTACTATTCAACATCATACAAGAGGTCTTTATCAATGTTATAATAAAGAGAAATACAAATTGGAATAATTAAAAGGAGGAAATAAAACTCACTATGTGCAGATGATCATCTATGTAGAAAAACACAATAGAATAAACTGACAAATATTACAACAAATTGAGTTCAGCAAGTGAAGAACACTGTTGACAAAGTAAACAGAAAAATTGGGAGAAGATATTTTCAGTGTAAAACCAACAAAGAACTAATATCTAGATATATAAGGAAATCCTAAAATTCAAAAAAAAATTGGAAAAGTTGGCAAAAAATATACACAGAAAATTCACAGAAACTGAAATCCAGATGACTAACAAGAATATCATGAAGTATTCAAATTCATTAAAAATCAGAGAAATGCAATGGAGTTCCCATGGTATAATGGTGAACACTCTGGACTCTAAAAATCAGAGAAATGCAGACTAAAACAATGGAATACATCATCAGATTGGCAAGAGTTAAAAAAGTTGGTGATAATGTAGAGAAATGAGAATTCTCATGCATTATTGAAGGAAGTAAAAACTAACAGAGCCTTTCTGTCAGATGGCAGTGCCTAGGTAAATTATAATAAGTATACACAGACCCCATGAGTCTGCAATCCCACTTCTGGTTTTATTTTCCAGAGAAATCCTTGCATGGATCCATAAAAATATATAAGAACACTTTCAAGTTGGAAGCAATCTACCTGTCTATAAATTGGTTTATAAGGTCACTAGTTCCCATATAGATAGTAGTAATCAAAAATTGAAAAGTCTAAAAAAACAGTGGACATCATTAATTAGTAAAGCTGGCCACATAAGGAATCTCTACTCGGCTCTAGAAAACTGTTGGTAGATGGGACTTGGGACAAGAATTACCCTAGTATCTTCAAATATGTAAACTCCATTAACTGAAAGTACCATCCTTATTTTATGTACCATTAGGAAAGGAAAGATGCTGCCAATTATATAATTTCATATTTCAGCAATACAAAAATGTGGAAAAAATTGTCTGGTGATGAAATATAGTATTTCTGATTTTTCGGAGAAACCAGAAATCTGGGTTTTGATGTGAAATAGGATCACTTTTAAGACACTAGAAGCTAATTTTTTAAAATTAAAAAACCTAGATTCCAGAACTTTTTACTTTTCTTGGCAGTGGTTTTGGCTAAATGACTGCAGAATACAGTAAGGAAAGCAGGGGGGAAACTACTTTTGATTGAGGGTGGGCATGACTTCATCATTTCAATTTCTTGGGCTCAATTTCTGCCTATTTGAACAGCATTGGAAACACAAAAGGAAGACAACTAATTATACTTGTTTTTCATAAATATCTCCATCTGGCAAGACAATCACATACTTTGCTAAATAGTTTTGGCTGTATCTGTAACTAACCAACAACATCCCTTTTCAAACTACTAGTTGGAACTGCCAAGTATGTAAGCAAAACAGTGGGTATTTTAAGGAGTTAAGGAGCATCATTAGGCAAAATCATTACTTCATGAAGGGCTTTGATTGGATAGACCGCTGATAGATTTCAAATCAAAGGCAGTATTTCTCAAAATGTGCTGGGGTGCCCTCCAATTTTAGAATAACATGAGGTGCATTGTCGAAATGGACATTCCTGAACCCCCCCCCACATATTAAAAATTCATAATCTGCATTCCAACAAGCTCATAATGCATACGCCGACTAAAATCATACTTATGGTATACTGAAATTTGAGAAGCATTATCCTAAGGCATTCTATCAGAATGGGTTTTATAATGTTACCGAATAATTACACTCACAGTCATTCAGAGTTGGCAACCTGGGCACATCACAGGTTCCCCAATACTGCTGCAATCGGTGTTACACACATTCCTCTCCTAACCAGCTCCCCCCACCTCCATCCCGCCAGCGGGGGGAAACTACTTCTATGTAAAGTGATATCCTTATTCACACTCTCCCTTCCATCATCTTTCCAATTCTAATCCGCTCTTTTTCGGGAACTTATAGCTAGCTCTTTGCCCTCCCTTTTCTTTGCCAGAGTCCCTCCACATTAACCCAACCTCTAATCCGCTCCAGGCCGCCCTCACCCCAGACCACCCGGTGCCAGGGCTTCTCTTTTGCCCCAGGCCCCTGACTCCACGGAGGCACCATCCGCTACCGGCTCCCTTCCGCTGTTCGAGAACACCCTCCGCCCTCCCAATCCTCAATACTCCACAGCCACCCTTTCCACTTCCAATCTCTTCTCAGCTTTGGCTACGAGGCCTGGAAGGCACTCACCATTCCGGCGGTTGCTACTGTCACTGCTCTGGTTGCTAGGGCCCAGCGAGGTCAGCGCGCGTGCGCACTTCTTGGAGTTCTCCGCGGATCCCTACCCCGGCAGCGGTCTTTTTTCTCCGCCCTCAGGGTGGCGTGAGCGGGGAATTGTGGGACGGCTCTGCTGCAGCCTGGGTCCTCCTGCCCCGCTGCCCCTCGCTACCCAGTGGCTGCAGCGTGGCTGCTTGTGACGCAGCAGGGCTCCGGAGTTTAACCGCGCAGAGTGGTCAGAAGATGTGCTTTTCCCTACCGAAAGCACCCTCAGCTAATCTGGAGTGACGTACCTGCCTAAAGTTTGAAACTGTAAATTCTATTACAATTGCCCTGTCACATGGAAGAATTTGTAAAATTCCCTTTCCCTGTAGATGGCCCTTCCGGTTCTTCTCTTGACTGCCTGCTATAAATCACCTGACCGTCCGACTGAGGATACCCAGAGGTCAACTGGGCGGAATTTCTTGTTACTTTCCCCTAGCCCCTCCAGGGAGCCAGAGGCCGCTGAAAACAAAATGTAGGTTTTACATAATCGAGGTGTCTTTTTACCCCCAACTATCAAATTAGCCAAAAATTGTAAAAAATACACAGAGTTGCTAGGGAAGTGGAGAAACGGGACACATATATACACGGCTGTTCAAAATTGATATAGCCTTTATGGAAAGCTGTTGGCAATATGTATTAAAAGCTCTAAAACCTGCACATCTTTGACCCAGCAGTTCCACTTCAAAAACTTCATCCTGAAGAAATATCATACAAGTGCACAGAGATACATGTTCAAAGTTTTAATAGCAAAAAGAGAAACAACCCAATGTCAACAAAAGAGAGTTGGTATTATTGAACGTTCAAACAATGAAATATATACTTCCATTTAAAATGTTACTGAGGGCCAGCCGAGTGGCACGTTGGTTAGGAGTTGTTGGCTTGGCATGCCAGCTATGAGCAGCAGGACACCAGTTGGGATCCCACATGAGGGCCAGTGACACTGCGCCCTCTATAGCTAAGATGGTGAACAACAGCTCAACCTGGAGCTGGGCTGCTGTGAGTCGCTGGTGACGGTGTAGGCTGCAGTGGGGCTGGCCGGCAGCTGGCGAGAGCTTTCATGAGCTGCCCTGAGCTGCCATGAGCAGCCGTCCAATGGTGGCTCAGCTGCGTCAGCCGGAAAGAGTGTAATGATAATAGCAACATGTGCCAGTGAAGCCATGTCCTTCACAACCAAACTGAAGAACAAAAAGGACAGCAACTTGTCTGTTCCCCTTCCCCGATTCCCCAATGCTGTTCTCCCCCAATTCCCCAATTAAAAAAAAATTTTAATATAAAATGTTGCTGAAATGCATCTATTGACAGGCAAAGGTAGTCATGATGTATTCATTTAAAATACAAGTCACCAAACAAAATTATACATAGCACACACATATATACATAAGAAAACTAAAAGGGTTTAATGTTTCTTACAGACTGAACTGTGTCCCCTCAAAATGCATATGTTGAAGCCCTAATCCACAATGTGACTGTATTTGGTGATAGGGCCCTTTCAGGATGTAATTAAAGTTAAATGAGGCTATAAGAGGGGGGCTCTAATCCAATAGGACTGGTGCCCTTATAAAAAGAGGAACAGACACCACAAGTGGTTTGCACAGAGCAAAGGCCATCTGAGGACACAATGAGAAGGTGATATCTGCAAGCTAAGGAGAGAGGCCTCACCAAAAAACAATCCTATTGGCACCTTGATCATGGACTTTTAGTCTCCAGAACTGTGAGAAAATAAATTTCTGTTGTTTAAGCGACCCAGTCTGTGGTATTTTGTTGTGGCAACCCAAGCAATCTAATACAATATTCACTTTGCTTTTCTATTTTTAGATTGTTCTATAATTTGGATGTTTTACATTTTGGAATAAGAAATTTCATTTTGAAAAAGGTAATTTAATCACATTTATAAAACTAGAAAAAAGTAAAATTATTGAAGAAAATAAAAATGTATATTCATAACATATCCAACTTTTGTTCTTGTAGTGGTCTCCACACCGCCATACCTCTCTGAACTAGAATTCTTCCTTGCCTTTAAAAATCAATAGTCCTGTTGATGTGGCTGTAATGGGAATCTAATCCTTAAACATATCTCATAACCCAACAGAGTATTCCTTTTACTCAAAACTATGGATTACACAATAAGGAATTATGATTAATGGTGAAATATCATTAATAAGTCAATTTTATCTTCATGCTTGCTCAGAATATCACTTCTACTTCCTCCCTGTCATTGCAGTAGTAAGCTTTGACCACGAGTATGTTTTATGTACCATTATATAAAATACCACTATATAAACAGAAATTTGCTTGTCTTTACAAATTAATTCACAATATCTTGGTACATCTCCCATCAAGGACATCTGAGTTCCCCATTCTCAAAGGTTAAAAACATTCACACAGGGAAAGAAAAAATAATTAAATAACGTGGATGCTTTCTTTGTTCTTTCAAATCCTGGAAAATGAAAAATAGATTACAAAAGCTGTTTACCAGGGAATATGGCTTTGGGTCCACTTGCTCTTAATTGCAAGCCCTGGGTAAAAGAAAGTTGAGAGAAAGGTTAAAATTATTTGAAACATTTTCCCAAAATTCAGAAACTCTAGAAGACCCTTTGAAAAGTATAGGAAAAATACATAGTGTAAAATGATAGAAAACCAAGTATGTTAAGAAGTCTTTAATTTTTAAACAAGAACGTGTATTGAATAAGGGAAGAAAAACTGTCAAAGAGATTGAGCAAAATAGTTAAAAGTCACATACCTAAAAATAAAAATGAAAGAATTTAATGCCTAGGAGAGTCAATTCTTAAGGTTATTAAGTCAAGAGGTTTATCAATTCAAATTAGAATGAGCATTGTATCAAATTTCAGTAGTCAATTCAGATTGTGATTCTTATTATAGTTATTTGCTAAAAAGCCACTTTCTTCCCTCTCCATGTTTTTGGTCTGTTTTAAAATAAACCCCTTTTAAAAACCTTAACAGGAATAACCCCAAAATCAGCAGGTTTTGTGTGTGTGTGTGTGTGTGTGTGTGTGTGTGTGTATGTATAAATTATATATAAAGTATATACATACATATATTATACATATGTATAAAGTATATACATACATTTTACATATACTTTGTTGATGTTAACAATTTGAAACATATTCAATTTTAAAATGTCAATGGGGGGAACTATTAATAATACATGTGGTAACAACACCTCATCCTAAAATCCCTCACTGGCCACCAGGGGACACTGTTCCCTAAACCTGATTAAAGTTGGCTCCTGCCAAATTCCTTTCCTCTCTTGAAATTATTTTCGTCCAAGATTAAGAAGTCAAGGTTAAAATTGAAATGTATTAGGTGAGGCAGCACTATTGATGTACACACTGTGGAAATAATCTCTATTGTCCTGTGACCTGGCATAAATATTAAACAATGTGTATTTTTATATGCAGAAAAAAACTTACATTATATGACATTTATAGGGTTTTTGTTGTTTTTTTTAGATTTTTTTTTTAATTGGGGAATTGGGGGATGGGAACAGTGCTGGGGAATTGGGGGAAGGGGAACAGACAAGTTGCTGTCGTTTTGTTCTTCAGTCTAGTTGTGGAGGACGTTGCTTCACTGGCCCAAATTGGCACCATCATTGCGCTCTTCCCAGGCAAGGCAGATCAGTCGCCAGCTTCTGGAGGGCCGCTCACTGCGGCTGCTGGCTGCTCACGCTGGCTGCTGGTTACATACGGTAGCCCGTGGCAACCCACTGCAGCAGGGGCTGCAGCCTACGCCATCGCGGCGACTCACAGCAGCCCAGCTCCAGGTTGAGCTGCTGTTCAGCATCTTAGTTGTAGAGGGCAGTGTCACTGGCCCTCATATGTGGGATCTGAACCGGGGCCCTCTGGCATCCCAAGCCAATTCTTAACCATCGCGCCACTCAGCCGGCCCAGTTTTGTTTTTTTTTTTAAAGAAAAAGGCGTTGAACTCACAAAATAAAACTATATTTTTCCATTCATACAAATATTTGTCTGTACATGCATCAAAGTAGTTCTGGAAGGGTACACTTTATTTTTTTATTTATTAATTTTTTTAAAGAAATTTTATTGGGGAACAGTGTGTTTTTCCAGGACCCGTCAGCTCCAAGTCAAATAGTTGTCTTCAATCTAGTTGTGGAGGGTGTAGCTCCGTGGCCCAAGTGGGAATCGAACCATCAACCTTGGTGTTATGAGCCTGTGCTCTAACCACTGGAGCTAACTGGCCACCCCCTGGAAGAGTACACTTTATGTTGGTAACAGTAATTACCCCTAGGAGAAGACTAGGATTGGGTAATGAGTTAAAGAGGATTTAAAATTTTTTTCTGTATTACTTGAATCTTTTACAATGGTGAATGTATTGATATAATTTAAAACTTGTTTTCTACTATAGAACTCTTTATTAATTAAAATGCACATGTAAATGAGGTTAATTAACCCAGGGGAAAACATTCTATTAAACTATGTCAAGGAAGAAGGGTGCATATATAAATCTTGAATTTTTTTGGAAACAATTTCATTTTCAAATGTTATCCCACTTACCCCCCCACCATGAATAACATCATAATTGTCATGTATACTGATTCATGGGTCAAAAATATTTGCCACTGAAAGCATATGATCAATGAACCAAGAATTTCTGGTTTAGGGCCATACAACAACCCTGTCTTTGAAAAGTACTTGTTAAAGTCCCTCTGTCTTTGGCGAGAGAGAGAGAGAGACTACAGAGGGTGCAAAAAAAATGTATGTATACACATTTTAAGAAAGGAAGAGTATTAAAATTGTAATAATACATACCGATAACAAAAGACGAATACAAGTCACGTTTGACTTCTGTAATTACAAGAGGAGCTCAAACTGGTTACCATCAGTGTCCAGACACTTCTGATTACGGCGAACTACTGCTTGAGCAACGTTGACCAAAGTGTCCACTTGTACATTTTTGGCATTCCCAGTATATATATATATATATTTTCCCCCCTACACATACATGCCTATGAAAAGTTTTAATTTATAAATAGGCACAGTAAGGTGCTGTGTCCAGCATGGCTAGTCAAACGGGCCGAAGCGGGGGCGACGGAGGATTAAGAAAAGACAAAGAAATAGTTGAAAGCAGGGGCTAGATGGACAGCTGTCTCCTGATAGGAGGACAGTGACCCAGTCTAGCAGGGGTGGTTTACTTATATGTAGCCTTGCTTATGCGGGGCAAGGGGAGGGAATGGCCTTGGGCAGAGGATGTTCAGTGCATCAGCTACAGGATGTTTGCAACCAATGTTGCAATAAATGTATCGGACCCAGGATGTTTTATTATCAGCATAGGAAACCACCTCTGTATGCTGAGATGCTGTGTCAGCCTTGCAAAAACACAGCCAGAGTGTGCCTTGCACCAGCCTCTCCTTTACAGCTCTGGAAGGTGGGCTTGGTCTCCCGCAGTAAGGGATTAACAATAAGTAATAACACAGAACAATTATAATATGCTGTAATAAAAGTTATGTGAATGTGCTCTCCTCAAAATATCTTATTATACTGCACTCACCCTTCTTGTGATGTGAGATCACAATGCCTATGTGATGAGATGAAGTGAGGTACTCAGAATAGCATGCAATTTAAAGCTTATGCGTTATTTCTGGAATTTTCCATTTAATATTTTCTGACCACTACTGACTGCAGGTAACTGAAACTGCAGATAAGGGGGTCCTGTTGTATACCAAGTATATCAATATCCCAGTCTTTAGAGTGGGGTTCAGAGACAAGTCTTGAGTTCAGGAATGTGTACTGGCAAGAATGAAGCAGAGTCCATTTGTAAAGGGACTCGAGTATGCAGGTTCACAAAGCTCAGACATTGTCAGGTAGGGCCCAAAGGGGATATGGGACTCTTAGCAATACAGAAGCTCAGTCTTTAGAACTAGAACACAAGGCCAAAGCTAGGCCAGCAATTGAGAGTTAGGCAAGCACTTCTCACATTTCTCCTGCTTAAGGTTAAGATTGGTCCTACAGATAAGATCATGGTTAAGCCTATACATTGGATAAAGGTCAGGGAAGAAAGGAATGGGTCCAGCAGGGAAGAAAGGAGGGTTGCAAAGGCTGAGAATGCCGGAGGACCTGACAAGGAAGCCAAGATGGTTGCTTTGTTACAAAAAGGTTCCTAGGTACTCAGGAAAACCCAATACATGTTGTATGAATAGGATTTTTATTCATAGTATTTCATCTATGATTAATGTTACATTTTGCTGGGCTTGACAGACTTTTTACCATTGAGATGCTTATGGAAGAAAGTTTGAATTTGTTGCCAGGCATCTACCTGTGCCCTTGAGTGAGCCTTTGGATCACCTCCATAGAATACTGGTAGGCCCAATACTGCATGCATAGAGGCTCTAGAAGGAGGAAAATAAGGTGGGTCAATACAATGACCAGTTTCTGGATAGTAGATTATTTGGGGTCTGTCTTTCCCATGGGCTTGTAACCGTTCAGAGGCTATATGAGCATAGAAGTCACTCCTCCAGCTATGGTCATCCATGCTAACAATAAACAGGAAGGGCCCCTGGGCCTTTTCCAAAGGAATAAGACTTTGGCGGTTGGGTTCCTCCAGTGGATTGTTCCAAATATCCATGAAATCTAAAAGACCTGACTCAGTGATTGTATGTTTCCTTAGGTCACTGCCGAGATCAGGAATAATCATATCCTTGTAATGCAGAGGAGCTATTGAATTGGCCACACAGGAATTGATAACTACAGTGGCTGTGATGCCCTTCAAGAAAGAGGCCATTGAGAGACACAGGTCACCTCCTTTGGAGAAGCCAAGAAGCCCAACGCCAGGGCCTTTCACCTGATGAGGAAAGAGAGAGAATCTATAAATGGAGAACAGAAATAGTAATTTTTACATTCTCTAGGGAGCTTTTTCAAATGTCCTTTGCTTTCCTTCCTTATGCAACCATCTACAAAGTTCAAGTGTGTCTTCTAATGAGCAAATCAATTGAACAGGCCCTCCACTACTATTTATGGGGTCTGAGTCAAGAATACACACAGAGGCCTATATACCCTATACTTAAATATTTAAAAGTTATAAATCAAATGAACAAACTTAAAATATATCCTTTTCTCCTACCTTGATAAATACGCCACCATAACCACTTATAAGGTTCAAATTTAAACTCTTGGAATTTCTTGGCGTTCTGTACTTGAACATGGCAATTGGAGGAGAGCCAGCCCGAGTCCCTGGTCCCTGGCCCACCCTCCACTTCCATCCCTGGCTCCATCATGAACCTTGAGGGGCCTCTCAAGGTCCATCAGCCTGTATGTTTAAGGCTTATGTGTATTAACATTGAAGGACACTGAGAAAGCGGCATAGGGCCTAGAAGCAGGGTCAATGCTATTGGGCAGCGGATTCTGGGGATCCAGATCCCAAGGGCATGGTAGGAGGGGGGCCACATAGGTTCCAGGTGGACACATTCCCTTGGTCCCTTGGACTCCTCATCCTGCGGGTAGAGATGCAGCCAAAGGAAGGCCAGAGTATAGCCATCTAAAACAAAAAGTCCAAGGAGGAAGCCCCTTTTGCCTAGGTTTAAGGGTAGAACTGATAGTATATATTGGTCTCTTCTTTATACCAGGGCCTTATCTCCCCCAAATAAACCAAACATCACAGTTGAAGGTCATCAAGGTTTTAGCAGCTCTGCTAAGAGACCAATCCCTGAATTTTAACAGTTAAACCATCCTTGCAGAACATCTTATTCTTTAACATTAAAATGTTTAGGTCTCTTTATGTTTAGATAGTAGCACAGAGTATGTATTCCATTTATAATCACTACCAAAATACTTTAATTTTTTTCCACTATCAGATAAGAACTTTCTCTACAAAACCATAATACCATTATCACACTTGACAAAATCAATGATTCCTTGGGCCGGCCGAGTGGCGCGATGGTTAAGAACTGGCTTGGGACGCCAGAGGGCCC
>NW_017731399.1:3474168-3476184 GCF_001890085.2 Hipposideros armiger
CAGCGGTTCTCAACCTGCCTAGAGCCGCGACCCCTTAATACAGTTCCTCATGTTGTGGTGACCCCCAACCATAAAATTATTTTCGTGGCTACTCTATAACTGTAATTTTGCTACTGTTATGAATCGTTATGTAAGTATCTTTTTGTTTTCCAATGGTCTTAGGCGACCCCTGTGAAAGGGTCGTTCGACCCCCAAAGGGGTCACGACCCACAGGTTGAGAACCACTACTCTACATATATAAGGGATTATTAGAACATATTCCCCACTACCTTACACCCTCTGCTCCAGCCTTAAAGAATGTTATCCTTTCACATGCCATGTTTTCTTTGGCCCCTGAAAATGGTGTACACTGTTCTCCCTTCTCAACCTTTTTTTGACACATTAACTCCTCAGTCTTCAAATCTAAGTTTAGATCTCCCTTCCTGGAAGACTTCCCTGACCCTCCTCTGGTCCCCAAGGCTGAGTTGCGTTAGATAGCCTTTTATATGTTTCCACCAGCACTCTGGGCCTGCATTTCCCTGCCTTAGCACTTACCACACTGATTGGTGCAAGCATCCTCTCTGAAGCTATAAGTACAGTGAGGCCCATGTCTGACTTTGCTAGCTATTGCATCCCAGTACATAGCACAGTCCTTAACTTAGCACACAATTGTTAAATGATTGAACCCTTCCATATTATTTACAAAAGCTTTTGAGACAAAAAGCAATAAATTTTTAAATGAGCCACACAGTAGACACTGAAAAGTTAACACTTAAGATTGACATGACTGGACTATCAGACACCATGACTGGGTCTTGAGAGTTTTCTTGGGTTTTGTTGTTTTGTTTTGTTTTTTTAATGAAAGTCTTCAAGGGATTCTTATTGAATAAGTCAGTATGGTTTATTTAGCTCCTACTATATCTCTGTGCAAGCCTCTAGAAATATATAGAGATATAATGATGTGTAAGACCCAGTTCCAGCCCCAGGTGTTCACAGTTAAGTGGGCAGTCACTTAACTGTTAGGGCTGTGAGTTGTTGAAGAGCTGTAAGAATAAAGCAGGGCCTCTTGTTTTGGAGAGTAATCACAAAATTCTGTTTAGGGATTCTGTGAGCTGTGGCAACTCCAGAATTTCTCTATAGTCAGGCATTTCGTTGAAAGGGGTGGGTTAGGGGTCTTGTTTCCAGGCCGCTGTTAGCTAGCAAGCACCTTATTTTTACTTAGATTAGGGTTTCTCAACCCCAGCAATATAGACATTTTGAGCAAGGTATTTCTTTGTTGTGGGGTTGTCCTGTGTATTGTGTATGTTTTGCAGCATCGCTGGCCTTGACCCACTAGATGCTAATAGCACCCCTGCTGCACCCTTGCGTCCCCCTCCCCCCCCAGTTATGACAACCAACGTCTCTAGATATTGTCAAATGTCCCCTGAAGTGGAGGAAAATCATTCCAGGTTGAGAACCACTGACAGACTGTTTATGATAGTGCGGAGAGGACCATCAGGAAGTTTTTTGTTTTGGATTACAGGGAACTGCCTCTATGTGTGGGTTTTAGCTTCCTTGGAAGTTTGCTGTGAAAGGAGGCAAAAATTACTCTTGTACACGGGCAGAACTCATTGCCTAATATTGGCATTTGAAACACAGCAGCGTGGCTGGCACACAGCGAATCTCAATAAATATATGTTGTATGCATTTTTTAGCGTACAGCTAAATAAGTGACAGGGTCTCCAGCAAGTGCCATGAAACTTTCTACCCAGAATCCACGACAGTCTATCTATGCAGTGCGGGGACCAGTTTGGGTAAATTTCACAACCACGTTGTTCCCAGGCCAACCTAGGGGCCGCCCAGGGTGTGGGACATCACTAGACTCGCCAGAAAAGCCTGGGAAGTAGACCGCTCACCTGGCGGCAGGAAGAGCGTGGCGCGCACCCGGCCCGCGCGCACCGGCTCCCGCCGCACCCCGGGTGGAAGGAAGACGCGCTCGTGCACCGCCCGGCCCAGGAGCCGCCCGGCCTCGGGCTCGTGGCCGTCGAGCACCTGCAG
>NW_017731399.1:3484769-3491575 GCF_001890085.2 Hipposideros armiger
CCTGTGCTAATGCTGTATATTACCTATAGCTATATTAAAATTTTTTTATACTCTCAACCTAAATAAAGAGGTAAACTGAGGCAAGCTCAAATTACCAGATATTGAGTTTATTCAGGAATGGCAGAGGAATTGCAGTTCGGGAAACACATGGTATAGCAAGATACAGGTGAGTCCATTGAGGGTTTACTACAGTTATGCTTTATTAATCAATTAATTAGAACATCTCAATTTTTATTTTTCTGAAAATGATTTATTAAACTTACTTGACTCAATAAACTTATGAAGAATAAATATTTTCATATTTAAGGATCTGTTTTGCTAGCATAGGCTTCTAGGTTGTCATGTTTTCACTCAACACTTTGCAGATTTCATTCCCATGGTTTCTGGTTTCCATTATCGCTGTTGAGAGAAGTCAGTTGTTAGATTTATTGTTCCTTATGTGAAGGTTGTCTTTTTTCTGTGGCTTCCGGTAAGACTTTTAATCTTTGTCTTTCTTTTCAGCAGTGTTCCATTGCCTGTTGCTACATGACAAACAATTCTGTGGACAGATTGTGTTTTCCAAAGATGACTGCCACAAATAATTCCCACCTCACATGATGTTCCAGGACCTTGCCCTTTCCCTAGTAGATAGAGCCAAAAAACTTTCCTTGCACCTGAGGTCTTGGTGTCTGCCTCAGTACAGTTGAAGTGATGCTATGTGACTTCCAAAGCTAAATTATAATAAATGCCATCTATTTCTGCCTTCCTCTCTTATGACATTCATTCTTGAAACCCAGATACCATGCTGTGAGAAGGCATAAGCAGCCTGTGGAGAAATCCATGTACACAGGAATCACAGCTGATGTTAGGACTGGGGAGCAGGTGGAAACGGGAAGGGCTTCAAGGAGACGGTTAGTAAAGGCCTAACAGGCCCCACGAAGGCACTTATTGAGGGCTTAAAGGAAAGCAAGAAAAATTTACTGGAAGCTGGAGGAAATACTGACACCTGCAGTAATGTGAAAAATGGAAAATATACCTAATGAATTCAATAATCTAGCTGAGGTGATTTCCTAGCAAGGTAATGAAAGTGCCACCTGGCTACTTTTTGCTGCCTATGATAAAATGCAAAAGGAAGATGTGAACTAAAGAATGAACTGTTAAATATGAAGGAATGAGGCTCATACTGTCAAACTGATAAGTTTCAATAATACTGTTTCTCATTCCCAACCATCCAGATGGCAAATTATTCTTTAAGAAAGGACATTAGATCAAAGTCAAATCCAGGGTATGTCTGTGGGAGAGCCTTTGTAAAGACCTCAGAAAGATTCAAGATAGTGCTTCATAGAACTTTCAGACTGACAAAAGGCCCTCTAAAGATTTTATTTATTTATTTATTTATTTTTNTCACAAAAATACATTCTTATTTGCCAGTTCTCTGACTATTCACTACCAACACCATCTGTAGCCTGCAAATAACTCTGCCTCTCTTTGGAAGAGCAGGATGTAAATCTTTGGGGAGATGGGAATGCCAATTTCTTTGCATTTCAGTTAAAAATAGATCATTTGGATAACTGGGACAGCCTGCCTCAGGCTAATTAAAATGGCCTCTTTTTAAAAAATCATTTCTGATTCCTTTTATTATATGATTGCCGTTCTCCAACATCCCATAATTAGGGTCATGGTAATCTCCATAATCTCATCAAACACAGAAACAGAGCATCTAACTCTTGGAATGTCATATTCATAGGAGAGTCCCCACTGTGAGACCCTTTTCCCCAATTCAACCTCGTCAATTTGAATATCCCTTTAGCCTTTATCCTGTGATCCTAATAGCCAATCTAACAGATTTTCCAGAAGTTTGGTTGTATATTATAGTGAGAGCTCAATTTCCTAGTGAGTCTTAGGCCTCTTCTCAATATTGTATCTATTAATTGGTCCTTGGCAGCCTTCCTCTTTTACCTCTACTGGGTGAGTTTGAGGTGAACCAAGGAGAAGGACTACATAAATTTACCCTTCAACATCACGAGGAGAAGAGAAGTCAGAGAATCTGGTCTGGGGAGAGGCCAGTTGAATGCTCCCTGGCTGCTCTGGTTTCTTTCTGGAAAGCCCAGGAGAAAGCGTCATGAGACACAATGCCCTCATCCCCTCATCTTCCAATCTCTAGTTTTAAACTCTAAATCTTCTCCCCAAACAGATCTTCTTCTCACAATATCACAGTCTTCCGTTATTCCAGGTCCTCCTCTTTCAAAGCTGATTTATAAGTCTGTGAATTTGCCTTGGTAATATTTGCATCTCTCCTTATATTTAGATGAGGCATATTTGGTGATAAAGTCATGCAGAAGTTACTCTTTTAAAGCCGTAGCCAGGAAACACAATAGTGTCTGACAGTGCTCACTGGGATCCCATCTTTGTTTTCATAGTCAATATCATTTTCTGTTAAGGCCTTTGGCATTTTGTTAGTCTCTGGTGGCAAGTTCTGACACCATTTTGACCACTGGCGATGTGAGAATTTTAATCATCCTGTCCCATGTAATGGGCAAAGTTGATATCTCTCTTGGATTTTTTGGAGTACCTTTTCAAAGTATACCACATTAAAATGTTTTTACTGATCATCAAATACAAAGTGAGAAAAGGAAAGGGAAACTATAAAATTAGACCAACCTATTTCAACACATATCATTAGACCTTGAAGGGTGTAAGCCTCACAGTTTTAAACAACAGTCCAACAGAATTTTGAGGTCAATCTTATATTGCCAGTGAACCTCCCAGAATATTTTAGGAAAAACTTCTTTTCCCTGCCCGGCCTCAAGAGTAACTGAAATTGTTTCTTTTTTATAAATCAGTGAATGAAAGGTATTGAACTCTAAGAATCTGACATTTCTCAGATGGATTTTTTTCAGCAAAGCTGTGCTTTAACCTGCTCCATCTCCCCCCATCCCCCATTTTTTTTGTTTGTTTGTTTTGTTTTTTTCTTTTTTCTTTTACACAACTCAAGGTGACACCTTAAGCAGTAATTGGAACAATTAAATGTTTGTATTTCCATTGGCTTCTCCGCTCTCCGTCATTTTCCTTAACAGTTGAAGTATTTCAAAGGTCCAAGCAGAAATTCAAGATCACCTCCTACCCTCATTTTAGGAGAGGTGAACAAAGAGAGATATGTCTAAACACAAAGTAGTAAGCACACAAATTCTCAGGATGCCACTAGAAGACAAAAAAAGGATATCTCGGGCACTGATCTATTTCCTGTCAGGGTATGGTATGTCATGTGTGTACAGCATGGCACAAGCCTTGATGTTCCATGTTCTCCTAATGACTGATGAAGAAGGAAACCTTCATTGTTGTCATCTTCGCATTCAGTCCCCACCTACCCGTCAGTGTAGAAGTTATAAACATCATTTCTGTTCTTTCATTGGCTAACCTATAAATTTAAACGTACATGCTTAATTTACATGCTTTATTAAAGTCTCAAGTTAGCTAATATCTTTACCTTGTTTCTAAATAATACCAGACCCTGAGAACACTTTAAATCCAATCGCCTGCCCTCCTGATTCATATGCTTTTGTTTTCATATATTTTATGTCTGTCGTGTCTTGTTTAACCCCACCAGATATTACTTTTAAAAATATATAGTTAATGATTGTTTAGATTTACTTATATATTTACTATATCTAGTAGGGATTCTTCCTTTCTTCTTGAACCTCAGACTTTCCATTTGGAATGGAATCACTTTAAAGCAGTGCTTTTCAAACTCTAATGTACATAGGTCATTTAGAATCTTGTTAAAAAGCAGATTCCAAATCACTAGGTCTGGGGTGGGACCTGAAATTCTGCATTTCTCACAAGCTCCCAGCTGCTGCTGCTGCTGCAGGTCCAAGGATCACATTTTAAAGAGCTATAGAGTTTCCTTTAGTGAGAATCTGTTGAAAACAAACTCTCTTAGTTTTAATCAAAAATATTTTTGTTTTGCTCTCATTATTTCCTATTTCTCTGGTTGCTCCGGATAATTACACTCCCAGAATGCTTTGTCTTTGAGAGGGCCCCTGAACTTCTCCATGCATAACAGCCCACTGCCTTTCGGTTATAAATTCAATATGGAAAGGCCGAGCTTCAGAAACAATTGCTTCTGAGTCGCCTCTGATCAGTATGTCATCAATATAATGAATGAATATTCATCCTCAAGAGAATGAATGTAATGAATAATTTCACTATCTGAATTAGCATTAGGATACCTGTTTAAATCCCACCTTAACAGATTCTGACAAATGTTAGAGAATTGAAATATCTTGGAGGCAAGACTGTAAAGGTAAACTACTGGCTGCCAAGTGAGAGCAAACTGTTACTGATGTCTAAAATGTACTGGGAGTGAAAACAAAGCCCTAGTAAGATCAATTAAAGGATTGAAAACAAAGCCCTAGTAAGATCAATTAAAGGATACTAGTTGGGTGATTTAGAAAGATCTCCCTGTTTCTCTTTAGTGTCAGCCCGTTAACATGAGTTCCTTTAGTTTTCTGTAATCCTCAACTTTGGAGAGATCCATATACTTCTCCAGTAACCCACCTGAGAGTTAAAGGGAAAAGGCTGGATGGAGGTGGAGACAGACTCGCACTCATTCCAGTATCAGCTGTGATTTCACTCATGATCCTGGGCCTGGTACTATTTCATATTTACAGTTTTGGTGGGATAAGAGAGCTCCACAGTTCTGATTTTAGCTGACAGTATATTATCCATTTGAATAAATCCTTTCTCCAAGATAGCAATAACTTAATTTCAATAATACTGTCATGGTTAATAGTATTGTATCAATGTTAACTTCCTGATTTTGATAATTGTACTATGGTTATGTAAGGCATTAATTTTAAGGGAAGCTGGAGGAAGGGCGTAGGGAGTCCTGTACTATTTTTTTTTTTCCTTAAGATTTTTATTGGGGAATTGGGGGATGGGAACAGCACTGGGGAATTGGGGGAAGNAACACTTCTCTGTATACTTTTGGCCATTGAAAATTCTACCCTGCCGCCTGTAGTTAAACCAGTAGCAAACAGTGGATGGCCATTCTTTCCCAGTGATGGTAAAAGTAACCCAGTACTTGTTCTGCTTTAAATTTCATCTTATGGCTCAAAGTGTTAGGTTAAAAAACAAAAAACAAAAAACTAGAAGAAAACAAATTTTAACAGGATGTTTTTTACTTTTTTTGTGTTGTATACCTCCAATTAATCTTCTACAATAAGTATGTGTTACATTAGTAAAATTAGTGAAAAAATAACTTATTCAAAAAAGTTACCTAAAATATTGTACATCATTAATACCAGTCACATGAATTTTGTATTATTCAGGGGGAAATTGATTTACATAAGATTATTAAGCACTAAAATCTGACCTTGTATCTCTTGTGTCAATAATAGATCAATGCATTACAATTTGGGGGAAGCTCCCTTCCAGGTATCTCCAAGATGTGTGCAGAAGAAGGTTAGAATTTGCTTCCAAGCATCAACCTGGGCCTTAGAATGAGCCTTGGGCTCCCCACCCCAGATCACAGGCTTTTCCAGTGTTTTATGCAGAGAAGCTGGACACCAAGGAAAGTAAGGAGGCTCGATGTAATGCCCAGTGCCAGGGTAAGAGATGATCTGGGGTTTTTCCTTTCCATGGGCCTGTAATCGTTCAGAGGCTATTTGGGCATATAACTCACTCCTCCAGTTATGGTCATCCTGACCAACAATGAAGAGGATAGGCCCCTGGGCCTTCTCTAATGGAATCATGCTGGGGTTCTCATACCCTCCTACAATATCATTCCGTATATCCACAATGTCCAGGAGGCCTGAGAAAGCTACCTTGATTCTCCTCAGGTCACAGCCCAATGGTGGGATGCAAGTCTCCTTGTAATGTATGGCTTTGTTTCCACTGAACCCAGATCCATTGATGGAAACTGTGGCTGAAATGTTCTTCAAAAATGAGGCCATGGAAAGACAAATATCAGCCCCTAAAGAAATGCCCAGAAGCCCAATGCCTGGGCCCTTTACCTGGAAGAAAAGAAGGGAAAAGAGTCAAGAAGCTACCCAATAGAAAAATGTTTTGTGAATTGGCCACAAGAGAATCAGCCTCAGCTAATAGGAGTTTCTTTCCACATAGTCAAGAAGATCTGGCTGGGCACATGGCAAACAAATGTTAAACTCACTGATAAATTTGGTAACTGGTTATACACATTTCAGAGAATCATCCACTAGAGAATGCTAAGTCATGGATCCTGTCAAATTCAAGGCTTCATTCAGGTGAGCATGATCAAAGCCTCAACATGCCAGGGTATCTAACTGTGTGGAACCAAGTTCTGTTCGAAGAGGTGAATCATTCACCAGACTCCATCTAAATATATCAGCAAATGATTAACATTAGAGAAACAAAGTATTACTTTACAGTCCAATTAAATAGTACTTAGTTTCTGAAATGGGTGGGCAAGTTCTGATCAAAATCTGAGGATATACTGATATCAGAAAAAGATTAAAAACAAGCATGCAAAGCTAACAAATTAGGAGCACCATAACAAAAGGAATTTTAATATTACTAAATAATTCCTTTAAATAAAAACTCACATGTATTTTATGATTAATTCAGCATTATTAATCCAGCTGACAAAGAAAGTAGAAATAAGCACATACAGTCAAGGAAGTCTCCAAGAAAGAAGAGTGGAGCAGCACTAGTGCACGTGGCACAGGTAAGTGCAAAGCGACATTCTCTGTGGAAATCTACCGTATTTGCCGGCGTATAAGACGACTGGGCGTATAAGATGACCCCCTAACATTTCCACTCAAAATACAGAGTTTGTTATATACTCGCCG
>NW_017731399.1:3499810-3504547 GCF_001890085.2 Hipposideros armiger
AAAGGGTTCCCCAAACTACCCACAGGTTCAATAATTTGCTAGAAGGACTCAGAGAACACACTGACAGCTGTTATATTCATGGTTATGGTTTATTACAGGAAAAGATACACATTAAAATCAGCCAAGGGAAGATGTGTGCAGGGTGGAGTCCAGGGAAGTTCCTGAGATGGAGCTTGTGTTGTCCTCTCCCATGGGGTCAAGACGTGTTACTCTCCTGGCATTGATGTACAATAATTGCACAATCAAGGAGGCTCACCTGAATCTCAGTGTTCAGTTTTTATTGGGGCTCCATTACAAAGGTGTGATTGATTGATTGTCCACCTGGTTGATCTCTGCCTGCAGGAGGACTGATACCTAAAGCCCCCATCCTAAATCACGTTGTTGGTCTTTCTGGAGTGGCCAGGCCCTATCCTAAGCCATGGGCAGCTCGCACCCTAAATGATCCAGTATGACCCAAAGCCCCTGAGCAAAGATACTGCTATCAGGCATGACATCCCAAGGGCCTAGGGATCACCTTCCAGTAGCCTAAAAGCCAGACCTCTCTTTTGGTAGTGTTAATTCTTCAATACAAACATGAAGGTTTTTTTATGATTTTCTGTTCACTTCTTTGTAGAGCCTTTTAATCTGAAGCCTGAAGTTGTCTGCAAATACTTAGCCTCATCTCATGTGACCACGTGCATCCTAAGTGCAGAATAACTATTTAGTGGATGTTTTATTTCTTAACCTGAATTCCTTTTTTTTTTTTTTTAAAGATTTTATTGGGGAATTGGGGAAGGGACCAGCCAAGTTGTTCTTCAGTCTTCATTGTGGAGGGCGCCAGTCTCCATCTAACTTCCTGTCAGCAGCTCGTGGCCTCTAAGCTCAAGGTGCTGTGTTCAGTCTTAGTTGCGGGTGGGCGTAGCCACCATCCCATGTGGAAGTCGAACCAGCAGCCTTGTTGTTAAGAGCGCGCCCTATCCACTGAGCCATCTGGGCGTTAGCCTTAATTCCTAAAGCTAAGTAAACTTGCTGCTGAGCAATCTATTCTGTCTTGTAGATTTGTTAATTGAAAGCCAAGACCACTGCTGTTAGAACAGTGTGTGTGTTGCAATCATCCATGCCTTAATTTTTTCTCATACATTTCCCTCCTCTCGTTCTTTCAGCAAAGTTATGGGAGATTTAACTCTTTTTTCCAAATTCCTAATTTGGCTATTTGCCATGTCCATTTTATTTTTCAGCTGATCTACTGAATTGTTTATCTCAGCAATCATATTTGTAAGTTCCTATAAATCCTTCATTTATTTATTGGTGTAGGTAGCTTGCATATTTCCTCTGCAGTTGTGGAAGTCTTTTTTTTTTCCAACAGATCTTTTTCCTAAATTAGAAACATGGGATGTGTGAATGTCGCTATCAGGGCTTAACTTTAGGTCACTGAACATGCTGGCTTGCTGGGGACAATCTCCCCCTCCTTCCCACAAAAAGAGGACTTTATTCCTTCTTTTTTTTTCCCTGTTAGGTAAGTTTATTTACTTGCATACTCCTTTCTTCTTGAGCTGTAAGTATTTAGTATCGTTCCCCCATCGGGCAGAGCTGACATTGCTTTTTTTCTCCCTCCCCTCTCTGTCTACTGTGGAGATTTTAAGTCTATATATTTATAACTAGGATCCTTTTCTACGCCAATTCTTCACATTTTATTGAGTGAAGTCTTAAGTGTAACACAGAATTAAACGCCCCAAAAGCCTCTAGCTCAGTTAGTATGTGTTGACAGAACATCCTGACTGGTTCCCAATGCCACAGTGATCCTGAATGCAGTTTCTAAAATAAGTAACATTACCAGTTCATTTCCTCTTCCCTAAAAACAAGATGACACTGTTTCCCAGCCTCAGCTGTAGTTTTGTTGGGTTTGAATAACCAAGCTCTCCCAATGCATTGAGGGCAAAAATAAAACACCCTGGGCTGGTCATAAAAAATGATTTCCTATTCTCTTTCCTTTCCATGGCAATTTTGGAAGCCAACCCAGGCATGCTAGATGGCAAAGCTACATCATAGAAGACTGGATCCATAAATCAGTGCCCAAATAAGAGCTACTGAAGATGGGTGCCCAACTTGCTTCAAATTGTTAAGAAAGTGACAAACCTTTGTTGTAATAAGTCACTGAGATTTGAGCTACCATAGAATAACTTAGCATACTCCAAATAACACAGTTTATTCTGCCCGCGACAATTGGGTGAGAGAGCCTTGATGTGCTTTGTTTGTTCACTTTGAGTAGTTACTGTCTGCACATATTTGGCCTGTGATTTCCTTCATTCTCGTTGCTCCCATTTCTTCTGTNGTTCAACTCCTGCCTGGGATGGTGGGCTACACCCACCTGCAACTAAGACTGAACACAGCACCTTGAGCTGAGCTGCAGTGAGCTACCCACAGGCAGCTGGATGGCAACTAGACTTGGAGCTGAGCTAGCTGTGCCCTCCACAACTAAGATTGAAGGACAACAACTTGGCTGTTCCCCTTCCCCAATTCTGCAATTAAAAAAATCTTAGAAAAAAAAAAAGATTTTAAAGTGTGCCTAACAGGTTCTATTAAATAATAGGGCTTCCAGGCTTCTTATGGGTATTGTCCTACAGTATCTTCACAGGGAGCCCAAGGCAGAGAAGTTCTTATCCCAAACAGATGCATAGTGGTGTATTTTGTCTCATGAAGTTAACTCCAGTAAGATTTTGAGGAAAACCATGTAGTGCTTAAGAGAATTGTTCTGGTGGAAGCACTGTGAACTTCAGCAAAAGGAGAATGTGCAAAATAAAAACAGATCTTTGGACTCCTAATCGTTTTTTATCTAGGAAGCAGACTGAGGAAGCGTTTTAGTTGCAAATTCAGTTTTCTTATGGAAAATAAAGGTTTCAACTCGGAGGGTGAAACCAAGAGCTATAGAAAACAACTCACAGAGAGTAAACCGAGCACCAGTGAAAGAATTAGCAACATGTTCTCAGCTAGATTTCAAAATTTCTAGAGGCCGATGATTGTTGTGTGCCTCCCATTTTCCCCATACCTATTCCACCTTTGTGTGTGTGTGTGTGTGTGTGTGTGTGTGTGTGTGGTTTTTCTTTAGTTCACAGGTCTTCAGATTCAGAAGAATTATACTCAAGGAGCTATACCCAAGAAACTGTACCTGAGGAGCTTAATCTGTACCTGGACCGGATATAGATGATGAGATGATGCAGTCTTGGACCTTGAGCCTGAGTGTGATGCTATCATGGAATGTGACTTTTGAGGAGCCTTGGAAGAATGATGGGTATGTTTTATATATGGGAAAAATATGAACCAGAAGGCAGATTTTCCAAAGATAGTTACAATATTTCCCATTCCACATGTTCTTCTAGAACCTTGCCACTCTCCTTTCAAGAGGTGGAATCTATGTCCTCCTTGAACATTGGTGGGTCTTTGTGACTGTCTTGGCTAACAGAGTATGGCAGGAATGATGCTATGTAGCTTCCAAGACTAGGTCAAACGAATGCCATGCAATTCTGCCTTGTTCTCTTGGGATGCCCACTCTTGGAACCCAGTCCAGTAGCCAGTGAAAACGAGAGAAATTGAGACTCCTATCCCCAACACACAGCCCTGCCTGAGTTCCCAGCTGACAGGCAGTACCAACCTCCCTGCCATGTGAGTGATCATCTTGAAAGTAGATCCCTCAGTTGAACTGCCCCAGCCAATGCCATTTGGAACAGAGGTGACCCATTTCTGCTGAGTCCTGTCCAATTTGCAGACCTTTGAGAAAAATAAATGGTTGTTTTAAGCCACCATGTTTTGGGGTTTTTTTTTCATACAGCAATAGATAACTGAAAGACATCCCAAAACACAGTCATATGAAATGATTTATTTTGCTCACAAATCCACAATTTGGACAGGGCTTGTCAAGGACAACACTTCTCTGCTTCAGGATATCCAAAGCTTTCATGGGGAAGATTCAAACGACTGGGGGCTACAATCATCTGGAGGATTTTTCTCTCACGTATCTAGAACCTGGGCTGAGATGACCCAAAGGCTGAGCTCAACTGGGACTATTACAGGAAGTGCCTATAGTTGGCCTCTCCATGTGTTTTGGGCTTCCTCACAGCATAACCTCAAAGTAGTTAAATGTCATATATGGCGGCTCAGGGCTCTTAAGAGCAAGTGTTCCCAGCAAACAAGGTGGTATCTTCACCTTTTATGATCTAGTCTCTTAAGTCAGATAGCATCAGTTCTTTTCTACTGTACTCACTGAAACAGTCAGAAGCCCATCCAGAGCTGAGGGGAAGGGACATAGATCTTCCACCTCTTGGTGACAGAAATGTCAAAGAATTTATGGCTATGTTATAAAACTGTCACAAAAGGTTTTTCTGTGATGTACGTTTGATTTTCTTTGTATTTATTTTGATTGAGGTTTATAGTTATTACAGTGAATGTTTGTGTCCCCCCAAAATTCATATGTTGAAATCCTAACCCTCAATGTGAGGTCTCTGAAGGTGGGGCCTTTGGGAAGTACTTAGATGTAACTGATGTCATGAGAGTGTGGCCCTCACAATGGGATTAGTGTCCTTACCAGAAAAAAAGGAAGAAAAACCAGTACTTTCCCTCCCCATCTTCCTCCCTCTCCCCCTCCCTTCCAAGTAAGGACACAAGGAGAGGACAGCCATCTGTAAGCCAGGAAGAAGCCCTCACCAGGAACTGAATCTGCTGGCACCTTGAGCTTGCAATTCCAGCCTCCAGAACTGTGAGAAA
>NW_017731399.1:3507717-3514332 GCF_001890085.2 Hipposideros armiger
GTCTATCTGAAGTGTACCTGGCGTATAAGATGACCCCCCACTTGGAGGCATATTTTTCAGGGCCAAAAAATCGTCTTATACGCCGGCAAATACGGTATCTAGAGCAGGGGTTGGCAAGCTGTGGCTCGTGAGCCACATGTGGCTCTTTGGGTACATACATGTGGCTCTGCAGTAAAATTGAAAATGAAAATAAAACTATCATAGTTTCATTTATGAAAATTTTAAAGGATATTATTCACATAATGGTGATTTCATTTGTTTTATGGCTCTCGAGTACTTTTTAAATTGTTGTGAGGGACAGGATTGGCTCTTCCGTCTCCCAAAGTTTGCCGACCCTGATTTAGAGAGAATGATACAATAAAAGACATTAGGAGAACCTGGGAGTGCTGAAGCATGTAGCACAGGGCTTCTTCAAAGTAGTCCACATTCATGTCAAATTCCTTGGGGAGATCTTCAAAGTCGTAATAAGCTAGAGCCAATGTGGCAAAACCATGGCCAGCCAGAAGGCTGGCTCGATATTCCAATAGGCCTCCTCCAACACCAAAGATGTCAATGATGCCTGGGAAAGGTCCAGGTCCTAGAGAAGGGAATATTATAATGGGAAAGTATGATATAATTTAAAGAATTTGCTTTTCTTTTAGAGATCTTTCTAAATTATTTCGCGGGTTCCTGTGAACCAGAGGAAGGAAAACGGCTCCCTGAGTCACTATTGAAAAGCCATACCAGTTCCTTGGTGGGAGGAAAATCTACAATATACCTTCCCATTGATGAATTTACCGTCCATATACTTCTTTGATAAATTATCTGCAAGGTTCTAAGAATCTTTGGTTCTAAAGGAGAGTAACAGTCTTTCATTAATGACTATATCACAGAAGGAGGAATTTTATATTTTAGACTGTGTTCTGTTAAAGAATTGGACATAGAATTAAATATCTTGAAGCAAAGCTTTATGTTGTGTTGCCCCAACCCCTTGCCTTTTTTTATATATTATATTTCAGCTGTCTATTTAGAGAAAGGAAAGAAAATTACTTAAGAGATGAAGTAATTTAAGTAATTTAAGTGAAGAAGGCAGTGAGGTCTGAAGTGTGATCTATGGTAGAAAGGAGCATGAAGACGTGCAGAAGAGGCCCAGTGTACTCAGGACACGAGAGAAAGGCCACATGGTAATTGCTTCCTTAACAGTCATTTTTAAAAGACACGTAGTAGAGCTGACGCCTGTAGAGATCTGTAGGTAGTTAATATCAAAGTAGACAACAAAGTAGACAACCGACCTTGACCCTGTTATTTTAACCTACAGAATAAGAGTCGCCATCTCAGTGAAATATTATAGCGATTAAATGAGATTATGCAAACAAAATGAACAGCACAGAGCCTAACATATCAAAATAACCTATTTTAGGTGTGTGGCCACTAATTTAGTCCATGTCAGCTTCTCTGACCGTGTCCCCAAGCCAAACTCCCCTGAAAACAGTACTACAATAGAAACCACTGGTGGCCCAGAGCACACGCTCCCGCACCCCCAGCAGCCCAGGCTCACCCGGCGGCAGGAAGAGCGTGGCGCGCACCCGGCCCGCGCGCACCGGCTCCCGCCGCACCCCGGGTGGAAGGAAGACGCGCTCGTGCACCGCGCGGCTCAGGAGCCGCCCGGCCTCGGGCTCGTGGCCGTGGAGCACCTCCAGCTCCACCGCGAAGGGCGTCTGCACGTCTCGCTTCAGAAACCGCCACACTGGCTTCTCCGGCTCTAGAGACCAAAGGAGTCCCATGGGCTCGAGCCCCACGAAGCTGCCGCCCAGCGCGGGCGCGCGCGTCAGGTCCAGCTCGCCCCCGGCGTCGGCGCAGTATCGCGCGTGGGCCCGGAAGAGCGCCCCCCTCTCGTCGCGCAGGGACGCGCGCAGCGTGACCGGCTGTCCCGGGGCCAGGCCGCGCACGACGATACGCACGGGCTCGTCCCAGCAGCAGCGGCCGGCGGGCTCCAGCCTCACGCTCGCGGTCATCCCGGCCGCTCCCTTCCGCGGTTCAAATCCCGTCAGGGACGCCGAGGCCGGTGCCGGAATCCCGTCCCAGTCTATGGGGAGCGCGCTGGCAGGTCCGACGGGGTCAGGCGTTCCCGGGCTCCGGGAGCAGTCGGTGGCGGAGTCGCCTCTGGAGTCGCCTGGGCTCTTCTGACTCGTGGACCAAGCACCACCAGGTGGCTCTCCTGGCCCAGGCAGGGGAGCTCAGGGGCGGCCTGAGGTCTGGATGTGGCGCTGAACCCGCCGACCCAGAGGCCGCTTCTAGGCCTCAAACCACTCTCACTTGTTGAAATGAAAGTTGTTGAGCAGTGGATTCGTTGTAAAACCAGAGCTGGATGAGTTTCGGCAGAATTCCAAGATGTCCAGCCACTCCATGGTATTTGAAACAAACAAAAAACTTTTAATGAATTACAATGTACAGTTCAACGAATTTTCACAATCCGAACATACCCGTATAACAAGCGCTTGGATCCAGAACCATTATCAGCAGCCCAGACGCACCCCTCGCTCCTCCAGGCACTTTCCCCTTCTCCACAGGTACTCTTATCCTGGTTCCAACAAAAGGGCTAGTTTTTTCTGTCTGCATTTTATAGGAATGAATCCTTCAGTGTGTTTTTCTTCGGTGTCTTTCTGCTTTCACTCAACATTATGTTTGTGAGATTCATCAGTATTGTTGGGTGTAGTTGTGGATCGGTCATTATTACTGCTAAATAGTATTCCATTTTGTGATCATAAAGTTATTTGACAATTTTACTGCCTATGTGCATTTGGTAGTTCCCAGTTTGGGACTATTAGGAATAGTGCTCTGAACATTCAAGAAATTATTATTTTTTTTTTAAAAAAATTTTTATTGGGAAATTGGGGGGATGGGGAACAGACAAGTTGCTGTCGTTTTTTGTTCTTCAGTCTAGTTGTGGAGGATGTCGCTACACTGGCCCAAGTTGGCACCATCATTGCGCTCTTCCCTGGCGCTGCAGATCAGTCGCCGGCTTCTGGACGACCGCTCACGGTGGCTGCTGGCCGCTCACGCTGGCTGCTGGCTACACACAGTAGCCCATGGCAACCCACTGCCACAGGGGCTGCAGCCTATACCGTCGCCGGCGACTCTTGGCAGCCCAGCTCCAGGTTGAGCTGTTGTTCAGCATCTTAGCTGTGGAGGGCTGTGTCACTGGCCCTCATATGATCTGAACCGGGGCCCTCTGGCGTCCCAAGCCAGTTCTTAACCATCACGCCACTCGGCCGGCCCAAGAAATTATCTTTTGATGGACATGGATGTGCATTTCAGTGGGGAATACACCTGGGAGTGGAACTGCTGTGTCATAGGGAATGAGACTGTTCAGCCTTAGTAGATCCTAAGAGTCAATCTTTTGAATGTGACCCTAAAGGCAATATAGGTATAATGCTCAGGGATGCCCCGCATTTTATATATATTCTAATAATAGCTACTCTTTATCAATGCCCCATCTATTTTATATACAAAATTTAACAGGTTCAAAAAACACTGGGAGTATTTTTCAAATATCGCAGAGGTGGAAGCTGATGCTTAGGGAATATTAAGCCACTGAGGATTACCCTCTGATAAATGTCAGAGCCCTGACCAACTCCAGATGTGGAACTCAAAGGTGATCAGTGGCATTGTGGTGAAATAGAATCAGAGTACTAGCTCTGGCTTCAGCACTGACTAGTTTTGTAGTCTTAAGTGTATTCTCTCTCAGGGTCTCTCATAGTTCTTCTGTGTAACAAGATAAAAGTCTTCCATATGGGGGTCAAACATGCTAGTGTATGTGAAAGTCTTAGAAGACTACGGTGAAGCAAAATGTAATTATTGATGTCATAATAGCCTGAGATTGAGCCTATGTGTGTGTTGTTTCTCATGGTCTCCAGATAATTGACATCGGTTTGCATATTGCTTTTTAAACTATGTAAAAGAAAAATCATATTTTTTAAAGAAAAAAATACATATTTTTCAAAACAGACATAAGCAATACTGAAAAGTTTAAAATGTGATATAATAGAGTCTCTTCTCAAACCTCCAGCTATCCTTTCCCCAAAGATGGGTGCATCCATCTAGATTTTTTTCTGTAGGTTTATAGAATGTAAATATATGGGAATGTGAACATACTATTGGGTTGTCGGAAAAGTCATGATGTATTTTGTCTGTTTTTCAAAGGTCATTTATTTATATAAAGAACAAAGATCAATCAATGCTATATTGCCCATTTTGTTTGATAACCTTTTGCCATCTTTCAGTGAGCTTCATAATTCCTCGTTCATAGAAAGACCTGTCTTTATTTGTGAAAAACTGAACAAGGTGCTGATTTACAGCCTCATCTGAATTGAACGTTATACCACGTAAAGAGTTTTGAAGGAGTGAAACAAGTGGAAGTCTGACGGCACAAGGTCAGAAGAGTATGGTGGGTGTGGCAACACATCCCATCCAAGCTCCAATAATTTCGTGTTGTCACAATGGAACACAACTCCTTTACAATTAACAAACTCTGGACATTTCTGGATGATGGATTCATTCGAACTATCCAATTGCCGACAGGACACATTCGAATTGATTGTTTGGTTCCTTGGTAGGAGCTTGAAAAACATGACACTTGAAATCCCACCACACTGAGAGCATAACCTTCCTCTGATGAATGTCTGCTTTTGATGTCGTTTGAGGCAAATCATCACGTAGGGACCAAGACCATTTGCACACCACATTGTTGTAAACAATCCACTTCTCATCACCAGTTATCAGTCGCTTCAAAAACGGATCGTTTTCCTCACGTTTAATGAGCATATTGCAGATGTTTATACGCACCGTCAAATGAACTTCTTTGAGTTCATGCGGAACCCAACTATCGAGCTTGCTTATGTATCCCAGCTTCTTCAGGTGGTCGTGAATGCTTCAATGATGGGTGTTCAATGTTTCTGCAATCTCTCGTGTCGTGTAACATGGGTTTGACTCGATCAATGCCTTTATTTTGTTGTCATCAACCTCGGTGGGCCTCCGTAACCGAGGAGCATCATTGAGATCAAAATCACCGGCACGGACTTTCGTGAAGCATCGTTGGCACTGATGTCCTTGTAGAGCATTGTCACTGTAAACTTCATGCAATTTTTCACAAGCTTGACGCGCGTTCTTCCCTTTATGGAAGTAAAACAGTAAAATATGGCAAAAACGCACAGTTTGGTCTTCCACCTTCAACTTGTAAAATCTCTAAAACTCAACCAAATCGCTCAATTTTTTTTAGAATGAAGCTAGAACTGTCAGCTGTCAAATGACATAGCAATAACATAGATGCAAATGACTCTAGTACTTCCAAAAATGAACTAATGCCATCTGTCGCAAACGTTTCATGACTTTTCTGACAACCCAATATATTTACTGTTCTGCAGCTTGCAGACCTATGTTTTCATTTTTCTGTATATACTCAGGAGTAGAATTGATAGGTCATATGGTATCTCCCTATGTTTAACCTTTTGAGAAGCTGCCAGACTGTTTTCCAAAATGGCTGCACCATTGCAAAATCCCACCAGCACTGTATGAGGGTTCCAATTTCTCTACATTCTTGCCAACTCTTGTTCTTATCTTTTTTTTTTTTAAGTTTTTATTGGGTAACAGTGTGTTTTTTCCAGGACCCATCAGCTCCAAGTCAAGTCGTTGTCCTTCAATCTAGTTGTGGAGGGTGCAGCTCAGCTCCAAGTCCAGTCGCTATTTTCAGTCTAGTTGTGGGGGGTGCAGCCCATCATCCCATGTGGGAATCGAACTGGCAACCTTGTTCACAGCACATGCTCCAACCACCTGAGCCACCCAACTGCCCCCCTGTGTTTTTGATTATAGACTTCCTACTGGGTAATTGTCTCATTGTAGTTTTGATTTGCATTTCCTTGATGGATTATGATGTTAAGCATTTTCTCATGTACTTATTGGCCACTGTATATCTTCTTTGGAGAAATGTCTTTTCAGATCCTTGGTTTATTTATTTAGTTGGGCTATCTTTTTATTATTTATTGAAAGAGTTCTTTATATGTTCTAGATACAAGTCCCTTATCAGATAAGTGATTTACAAATATTTTCTCCCATTCTGTAAATTGTCTTTTCACTTTTTCAGTGGTATCCTTTGATGCATAAAATTTTTTAGTTTTGATGAAGGTCAGGTCGTCTGTTTTTACTTTTGTTGCTTGTGCTTTGATGTGAAGCCATTGCCTAATCCAAGATTAGAAAGATTTATTCCTATATGTCGTTCTAAGAGTCCTATAGTTTTAGCTTTTGCATTTAAGTCTTTGGCCCATTTTGAGTCAACTTTTGTGTATGGTTTGAGGTAAGGATCCAAATTTTTGTTTGTGGATGTCCTGTTGTCCCAACACCATTTGTTGAAAAGGCCATTCTTCCCCCAATTGAATTTTCTTGGCACCCTTGTAGAAAATCAATTGACTCTAAATGTGAAGATTTATTTCTGGACTGTCAATGTTATTCCATTGATCTTTGTATCTATCCTTATGCATTATCTTGATTACTGTTGCTTTGTAGTAGTTTTGAAATTTGAGTCTTCCAACTTTACTCTTTTTCAAGATTCTGGGTCCCTTGAATTTCCATAGGAATTTTAGG
>NW_017731399.1:3517962-3528245 GCF_001890085.2 Hipposideros armiger
TCAACTCAAGGTGCCATGTTCATTCTTAGTTGTGTGTGTGTGTGTATGTGTGTGTGGGGGGGCATAGCCACCATCACATGCGGGAGTCAAACTGACAACCTAGTTGTTAGGAGCACGTGCTCTCACCAGCTGAGCCATCCTGCCACCTGTTGGCAGCTCACCTCAGGCACAGCTCATTGGCCCATGTGGGAATCGAACTGGTGACCCTATTGCTCAGAGCTCGTGCTCTTAGCCAACTGAGCCACTCGGCCGGCCCCTCTTCCATGTTTTATATTCTAGGAAATCTTCATATCTTCTAGACCTATAAGAGCACTCCTTTTTCATTTTCTAAGATTGTTATGGATTTACCCTTTTGAAAAATATATATTTTGTTTCATTTCAAGGAATTCAGAGGAAGAAGAGTCCCATCAAATTGAGCCAATATTATTTCCTATATTTATTATTGATTTTTTTTCCTTCCGAGAGCTACCTTTTTATATCTTTTGTCCATATTTCTTATTGATTTATTAAAGCCATTTATATATATTACCTGTTACGTGTTATATTTTCTCTCATTCTGTAATATGCCTTTCAATTTTATTTTGCCATATCTTCAAATTTTATGGAGTTGAATCTCTTGGTCTTTTCCTTTATGGTTTCTGGGCTTTGTGTCATGCTAAGAAATACCTTCTCCTACCTATGATTATCATGTTTTTTCTATTTTATTTTTCCCGAGAGCCATATTTGTACGACTTTATTTTTAACTGTTAAACTTTTATTCCTTCTGGAATCAAGTTGGTCTTTTAAGAATTCTTTGGCTATGTCAGTGAAGTTATAGTAGTTAGGCTTCTTTTGGTTGCAAGTTTAACAACAGCAAACTCAAACTGGTTTTAAAAAATAAGGAAACTACACATCTATTAAAATGGCCAAAATCAGAACACGGGCAATACTAAGTGCTGACAAGGTTGTGGAGCAACAAGAACTCTCATTCATCACTGGTGGGAGTGCAAAATGGTATAGCTACTTTGGAAGACAGTTTGGCAGTTTCTTACAAAACTAAATATATTCTTACCATAGCATCCAGCAGTTGAGCTCCTTGGCATTTGCCCAAAGGAGTTGAACACTTATATCCACACAAAAACCTGCACACAAATGTTTATAGCATTTTTATTCATAATTGCCAAAACTTTGAAACAACCAAGATGCCCTTCAGCAGGTGAGCAGATAAACTTTGATACATCCAGATAACAGAATATTATTCAGCACCAAAAAGAAATGAGCTATCAAGTCATGAGAAGACATGTGGAATCCTAAATACATATTACTAAGTGAAAGAAGCCAATCAGCAAAGCCTGCATAGTGTATGATTCCAACTATGACATTCTAGAAAAGACAAATTGTGGAAACAGTAAAAGGGTCAGTGGCTGTCAGGGGTTGGAGGGATGGATAGGTGAAGTACAGAGGATTTTTAGGCCAGTGAAAGTGTTGTCTATGATACTATAATTGTAGATTCAAGTTATTATACATTTGTCCAAACCCATAGAATGTACAACACCAAGAGTAAACCCTAATGTAAACTAGGGACTTTGGGTGATAATAATGGATCAATGTAGTTTCATCAGTCATAACAAATGTAGCACTCTGGTGGAGATGCTGATAGTAGGGGAGGTTGTACATGTGTAGGGGCAGGGGTTGTATGGGAAATCTCTGTAGCTTGTTCTCAGTTTCACTGTGAATCCAAAACTGCTCTAAAAAGTAAAGTCTTTTTAAAAAATAAAGAAACGTATTGGATAGAAAGTCAGCAATAGCCTGGCTTCGTATTTGATTGATGCAATAGCTCAGTGATGACACCAAGAAACTGTTTCTGTCTGTCTGCTCTGCCTTTTTTTTTTTTTTTTAAAGATTTTTTTATTGGGGAATTAGGGGGATAGGAACAGTGCTGGGGAATTGGGGGAAGGGGAACAGACAAGTTGCTGTTGTTTTGTTCTTCAATCTAGTTGTGGAGGATGTCGCTTCACTGGCCCAAGTTGGCACCATCATCGCGCTCTTCTCTGGCGAGGCAGATCAGTCGCCGGCTTCTGGACGGCCGCTCACTGCGGCTGCTGGCCGCTCACGCTGGCTGCTGGCTACACACGGTAGCCCATGGCAACCCACTGCCACAGGGGCTGCAGCCTACGCAGTCGCCGGCGACTCCCGGCAGCCCAGCTCCAGGTTGAGCTGTTGTTCAGCATCTTAGCTGTAGAGAGCAGTGTCACTGGCCCTCATATGTGGGATCCGAACCGGGGCCCTCTGGCATCCCAAGCGAGTTCTTAACCATCGCGCCACTCGGCCGGCCCTGTCTGCTCTGCCTTTTATGATGTTGTAAGGTGGCTGTCAAAGCAGTTGCAGCTTCATACTTCTTTGTTCATGTTTAGTGGGAGACAGCACATGGAAAATTCCAAGTATGTGACTGAAATCACATATTTTCCCCTGAATGGAATATTGAGACTGGCTTAAGCCAAACAGGGATCACCATCATTGTCCTTGCAGTCAGGATGGAGTTAGCGTTCCCTGAAGCCCATAGTTGCAGGAGAAAGGCCAAGACATGAATGAAAATCAGGAGTTCTTATAAAAGGAAGGTGGGCACTGTATGCTGAGTAAGCACTGAGACAGCAGTGGAGGAGACCCGTTATGGTATTGATGGCTTTTTAGAAATTAGGGCAAGAAAGGAAATTTTTTAAAATTAGAGAAAGAAAATATGGGATTAATAAGAGTTATGACTGTTAATGGGACTAATGAAGGAATTTGGAAGTTGACTTCTAGAAGACTTATATTTAGATTTGAACACAGAATTTGACATTAGAAAGAAAATATATGTTAGGAAACATGAATAAATTAAAAGCACATAGCAGTATTTCACTGCAAGATGAAAATTCTCCCTCAATTCATCTTTCATTCTCAAAATCAAGTGGAAACTGTGGAAACAAGTCACGTGAAGAAGGGGTGCAGGGGATGCTACCCCAAAATGCCATCTGGCATATTGATTATTTTGAGCTAATGGCACTTGAAAAACAGCAGGTACAAGAAGGGCACTCGCTCCCATTTTTTTTCCCCTAAAAGCAGATGAAACTCTCATGTGAGAGTTGCCCTCCTGATACCAGGAAGGAAGAAACAGTCTTATCACTAGAAATAGGAGTTAAGGCTGAGAGAATTCTGCACAAGACCTCGTTAAAATAATTTCTCTTCCTTTAGTCTCCTCATATATTTTACTTCTCCACAGTTGCCACTCTGTTCAATTTAGTATATTAAGAACTTAGGTTTTGACACTTCTTTGGGTCTTCGTTTTCTTGTGGAGACTTTCTGCATGTGTAAAAATAAAATTGGTATGCTTTTTTCTTGTTAATCTGTGTTATGTCAGTTTAATTCTCAAGTCCAACCAGAAACCCTAAGAGAGTAGAGGTAAAGTTTTGCTTCCCCTGCACAGGTGAGATAAGGTAAACCCACATATGTTCCTAGCATAAATTTTATTGCTATTAGAATAGTAACAGGTATTGAAATAGAGCACAAACAAATGAATGTTGCCAAAATGGTGAAGGCGGGAAGAAGTCTGTGTCATATTCCTAGAACCTACTTCTAATGACTCTCACAAGTATGAGAGATGCAATATTCTTGTCAGCTCAATCAGCAATCTGTATCGACACTCTGAAGAGCGGATGCAGAGAAGAGATACCCAAGAGTGACAGGCAGCTGACAGTGAGGCTGAAGAAACCACCTCTTTCTACACCAGGCAGGGAATCATCTAATTTTTCTGTATTAGGGAATGAAGTAAACTCAATAAATATTCTGTGGTAAGATCACCACAAGACTAAGACAAAAAATAGAAACAAAGTATTGGATACTGATGAACTTCAATGTGGAGGTAAAAAATGAAATGCTTTCCATGAAAAACCAATAAATTATACTGGTTTGGCAGTTTCCACGTCCCTGAACTTCCAATGAGTGGTCCAACTTTCCCACTATTCTCCACAAGTTCCCAATTGGTTATCCTATAGAGAACATGGATGGGCTTTAAGGGAATTCATGATGCACCTGAAGAACACAACACTGTGTGTGAATGTGAATGCACACAAATGTGCATTCTACTGGGTGGATGAGAAGAGGCAGCAATTGAGGGACAAATGACTCTGTGCCCAAATAAAATGAAGAACCACAGAGATAAGAAAAGCCATTTAACAAAGAGAGAAGAAACTGAATTTGGGATACTGAGCCCCAGCAATGCGTTTACTATGTGAAGAAGAACTCTGAGACTCGGTTTCCTCATTGCTAAAATGCAGATGACACCTGCCTCGCAGATTGGTGATAATTAAGTGACAAGCACACAGTGGTATCGAAGAAAAAGCAGACAAAACAAAAAGATCACTGTACTATTTTTGAGAGGAAAAAAAATCCGTCAAGAATTGCCTTATTAAAAAAGATAATTGAAGAAATAACACCATAATAATAAATTATGGCATTTTTTTATACTTTTAAACACATTAAACTTTAAGAAAAGTTTAGTAAGCTTATTGTGGAACTATTTGTAACAAGTAATGTAAATATTAAATCATTTAATTTCACATTAATCATTGTTAAAAGCATTTATGTAATTCATCTAAATAATGTTTTACCTGCTTTCAAAATAAGTAAATCATAAAGGCCCATATGTGTAAACAGGAACATAACTTAAAATTTATTTGCACTAGGAGAATCCTTATTCATCCAAGGAGAAGATATCAAAGAACTAAAAGTGTATTTGCTATGAAAATTTTTAGTAGTTATACATCTACGTAGTAATCTAACTAGCAATTTATAGCTAAGATGTTCCCTTCCATTCTTAAAGGAGAAACTCAAATCTGATAATATTTTTGATATTATGTGTTTTTCTATGGTAGGCAATCATTTATTAATCAAATTTATTAAATTCAACAAGTAATAAATGAACAATTACTGAGCAACAATTACATATGAGCCACTGTTAATAAGTATTACTCGCTTTTCCTTTCAGAGCTGAAGCCTTGTGTGTTGTTAGAGACTAAAAGGTAATGAATGCTTTTTCCATCAGTTGTGTTTTCTGCAGAATTATCCTCCTTCCAAACAACTGAAAAGGCATGTAGTTCATTAAAATCTTGAAAACTCATTGGTAAGTTCATTTTAACCATGAGAAGGGGAAAACTCTATGTAATTATTTAAAAAAAACAACTACACATACACACTAATTGTGGCAGCTGTTCCCAGGATAAATTAGTGCCAGAAATGCCACACAATCAAATAAAAGATTACAGTTTTAGTGGGATCGGTCCCTTGGCCCCACCCAAGTGTTTGTGGAAGAAAATCTGCATCTGCTTCCAAGCATCCACCTGGGCCATGGCGTGAGCCCTGGGCTCCCCTCCCCAGATGACAGGACGGCCCACCAAGGAGTGCATGGAAACCCGGCACATGGGGAAGTAAGGAGGCTCAATATAGTGTCCTGTCCCTGGGTAACAGATGATCTGGGGCTTCTCCTTACCACAGGCCTGTAAGCGCTTAGAGGCCTCATTAGCATACAATTCACTCTTCCAGTTACGGTCCTCCTGACCTACAAGGAACAGGAAGGCGCTCTCAGCCCTTTCCACAGGAATGATGCTCTTCTGGCTAGATTCTTCCAAAGGGCTGTTCAGGGCATCCAAAATGTCTGCAAAGCCGTCTTCAGTTACCTTGACTCGTTTGGGGTCCAAACCTATAGGGGGCAGGGTCTCACCCTTGTAATGTAAGGCTCCTCCAACATTGATCACTGAGCCATTGATTATGACTGCGGCAGTGATGCCCTTCAGGAATGAGGCCATGGAGAGGCAGAGATCACCCCCTTTGGAAATCCCAAGCAGCCCGACTCCTGGACCCTTTACCTAAGAACAGAGAAAAAAGGAGAATAAGTCCATGAACCAGTGTGGTGAATAGTGCCTGGAACTGGAAGTCAGTTGGAATTAAGCCTGAATCTGGGCTCTACCATTTACCAAGGTTTGCAACCTTGGGATCTCTACTAATTTTTCCTTTCTGTCATCCTTTCCACAATTTCTCCATCACCATTCTTGGTGACTTCAACAACCATGTGAATGATCTACTAAATCCTTTGGCCTCAGTTTTTTGATGTCCATACCTCCAATAATCATTTTTTTCTAACCCACTTCAGCCACCCACCCACTCCCATTGTTATAACCTAATCCAAGTCATCATCAGTAAGTACCTTATCTCCAAAATCTCAACTTCAAGCAGTTTACTCTGTCATCACCATCTTAAATACTTCCAGTTTAGCATTTTAGTATGTGTTTCCATCTCTTTGAGACCTTGACTATCATTTTTTTTCACTATCAAACCTCTCATGTTTTCACTTCACACCTCATCCAGCTTAGATTTCAAGTTACATTATTATTATCATTCCCTTGCAAGCACGCTTAGCTCCTTTAATACTTCTCTTCCTTTGGTCATACTTGTCCGGAAAAGTGCTAACTTTAGTTAAATCCACCTATTCACTTCCTCTAGGCCTGTATTTGTGCAAATGAACATCGCTGGAGAAAAAAATACACATTCATGCTGACAGATCTTACTATCATTTCATGACCACAAATTTCAAATAAGCATCCATACTGCCCATCCATCCTGCCATACTTCACTGATGTTTGCTTTCCAATTCTCCAAAATATCCCAAGTGATGAAAAGCAAGGAACTACAACCAGAATTATGCAGCAAAGCTATCATTTAGAATCAAAGGAGAGATAAAGAGCTTCCTAGATGAGAAAAAAACTAATGGAATTCATCACCACCAAACCAGTATTACAAGAAATGTTACAGGAACATCTATAAGAAGAAGAAGAAAGATAAAAAATATAGTAAAATGGTAATAACTACGTATCTATCAACAACTTCTTTAAATGTAAATGGATTAAATGCTCCAATCAAAAGACATAGGGTGGCTGAGTGGATAAGAAAACAAGACCCATACATATGCTTCCTATAACAGGCTCACTTCAGACTCACACAGACAGAAAGTAAAGGGGTGGAAAAAGGTATTTCATGAAAATGGAAACAAACAAACAAAAAGCTGGAGTAGCAATACTTATACCAGACAAAATAGACTTTAAACTTTAAAACAGAGGCTAGGCCTTTGCCCTTGGCCTTGCCCCCTTTGAGCCTTTGCCAGGCTTTTGCTCGGGCCCACTCCTAACCTTCTGGAGTGCACTTTCTCTTCTAATAGTGGCCCTTGAGCAATTGCCTTTTGCCCGGGACTGCTTCTACCTCTTTGAAGTGTACTTTTTCTTCTAATAAACTACTCTTTCACCATTAAAAAACAAAACAAAACAGAGGCTATAACAAGAGACAAAGAAGGACCCAGTAATCCCACTTCTTTGTATTTCTACGAAGAAACCCAAAACACTACTTTGAGGTGATGTGTGCATCCATATATTCACTGCAACATTATTTACATCCTGAATGGATGAATGGATAAAGAAGAGGTGGTACATATATACTGTGGAATATTACTCAGCCATAAAAAAGAATGAAATCTTGCCATCTGCAATAACATGGAGGGACTAATGGGTATTGTGCTGAGTGTAGTAAGACAGAGAAAGACAAATGTTGAATAACTATGGTGTACACCTGACACTAATATTGAAAGGGACCCAGGCCCAGACCCTAGGCTAGGGCCCCCGCCTAAAGGAATTTAAAAAGCTCCTGCTTCAGCAAAAGTTAGCAAAGTATCTTGTCAAGAGACTAAAAAAGATAAGCTAGGTATGCTTTATAGCTTACTTATTAGGGAAAAGATAAGTTGGGTAGCTTGTTAGGAAAAAATAAACAAGTCATGTTTTATAGCCCGTCAAGAAGATAAGCAAGTTATATATTAGCTCGTTAAAAATAATAACCTGTGTTCTATAGTTTGTTAAAATAAGATAAACTAACCATTTTTTCTTTTTACACACTAACTGCTTTTTTTTTGCTTCTGTATCCAGCTTCAGCTATAAATCCCTTACTCACCAGGACTTAGGGGCTGATCTCCCCCTTTGAGAGAGATAGCCCCAGGTCTGGTCATGAACTCTTTGGAACGCAATTCTTTTATACAAGTTTTGTTAAGGAGCCGTATGCCTAACAATATAATATTGTATGTTAGCTATATTTTCTTAAAAATCTTTAAAAATATTTTTTAATTAAAAAAAGAAAATTAGCAAGGTTTATCTTCTTATCCTCTGATATCCTGAGCCTAGAACCCTTAAAACATCTCCTAGTGAAACCAGAGGCCAAACGAGTCTGGGGCTTGTGCCGCCTGCGCCGCTCAGCCACCACTCAGCCAATAGACCAACACAGGAGCTGGGTCATAGAATAAGTGTTTATTATCAGAGCACCAGTGGTCTGAGAAGGCAACAGGTTAACACCTCCAAAAAGTGCCTTAACATTCTCAGACCAGCTTGGGGTATTTAAGGGAAAATCTGGGCATTCCTCCAGAGGCTGTTTGTTGGCAGCCTTTCCCTCTGGCCACTTGATTCTCTGGTGGAGACTGCAACCCAGGAACAATGATTGGATTGTTCCTAGATCATAGAGATTGTGATCAATAAGCCTAAGGGTATTAATCATAAGTTTCAAGGTAATTTTCTAAAAACAGGGAACTGTGTGGGACAGGGGACATTCCAAGCTTAAGCTGCAGGGGGATGCTCTATTGTTAAGCTATAGGTCAAGGAAAGGTGAGGCTGGGAAGCAATGAGGCCTGTACTGTGGGGGTCCCAACAGGGCCCTGTTTGACTAGTACCCAGGTTCTTTGGCTGCCAAGTTCTTCCTTTAAAACAATACTCTGCTCTCAGAGCGGGCACGAGGAAGAGACACAAACATTTAAGCTGGGGCCGCCTGGAGACAGTGATGCCCGTCTCCTTTCCCTCCGCTTCCTGTGTCAGACCAGGGCTATCTAATGTGTTTGGGCTCATTATAAAATATTAGAACTTAAAATTCCATAATGTCAACTAAGAACATCTTTAGTAAAGCAGGAAATATAGTAACATATAATTGCATAGAAACTGTCTATGAGAAGAGACTATAAAAGGTTACTACCTTTTTGGGGTAGTGTTGGGGGTAGGGAGTGGCTGTCATGAATTTATCAAGCACTGTGAAAAGGAAGAGCATTGATGCAAAGGAGACCTGATACGTAGACCACAAAACTTAGAGAAGTTCCAACCTGAGGGTGATTACGCAGGTAGTTCACAGCTTCTTCAAAGTACTCCAAGTGGAGGGTCTCCAAGCTCTTGGGGAGGTCTTCATATTTGTAATAAGCCAAAGCCATCACAGCAAAACCCTTCCCAGCCAGCAGACTAGCTCGATATTCCAGAAGGCCACCTCCAGCTCCAAAAATGTCCACAATCCCAGGAAAGGGCCCAGGTTCTTGGAAAGAAACAAAACACAAATCTAAATTATTTCTAAAACTCTTTGCAGGGGTGTCAAAAGCTATTTGTTGTTGCCTATTTGGTAATGTCAAAGTTTTATACTGACAATCAGAAATGCTGAAAGACCTCTTGTCTTCAAAGATCCAGACAGCAGCATAGGCTAAATCCAATTCCCTTCTACACCCAATGCCTCAATTCTCCACATTTTTACAAAGACTATGTATTACTTTTGTGATTAAAAATAATTTACAAACATTGAAAAGAGCAAACCATTGCCCTCTTCCCCCGAAAAAGACAATGCGAAATGCTAATGAGGATGTGGAGCAACTGAAACCTTCATCCACTGCTTGTAGGAGTGCAAAATTGTACAGCTACTTGGGAAAACAGTTTGGGCAATTTCTTTTAAAGTTAAACATATACATACATATGATCCAGCAATCTCACTCCTAGGTTATTACCCAAGAGAAATGAAAATGTGTGTTCACACAAAAACTCGTATGCAAGTGTTTGTAGTGACTATTCATAATCTTCAAAGACTTGAAACCCAAATTGCCTACAGAAAAAGCTCATAACTAGCTTTAACTGCCTCCAGCCACGTATCTGTTTTTACAACAACAGATGATGAGAGGTGGTCTGGAGCAAGATAAGGATCTGAGTCAACAGACTCCACCCATCTTAGGAGGGCACACCCTCCTGTGGAAGAGCATGTACAACCTTTCCCACCAAATCAATATGTAACTCCCTCACCCCATCCAGCAAACTATAAATTCTCCAGAGAAGAGCTCTCTCCCCCTACCTGCTCTCTCTCACCGCTGCTAGGCCCGTTTCCCTGAGAATGTATCACTAATAAACTCTGCTTGCATATTAATCAGCTTGCTGATCTTTTTT
>NW_017731399.1:3534255-3537460 GCF_001890085.2 Hipposideros armiger
TGCCATTAATCCCCCTTGAAATACTCCCCCTCACTTCAAACACACTTATCCCATCATTCTCGCCACTTTCTGAAGCAGTTCTGGAAGTCCTCTTTCATGTCTTAGTTACTGTCGTAGCTGCCTCAATGTCCTGAATTGATTCAAAACGTTTACCCTCCATGGTTATTTTGACTTTGGGGAAGAGCCAGAAGTTGCACGGTGCCAGATCTGGTGAATAAGGTGGATGAAGACACACTGTAATGTTTTTATTTGACAGAAATTGCCACATACCAGAAGTGATGTGTGACATGGAGCCTTTCATCGTGATAACAAACTACGTGAAGGCTGTCGCCAAGTGCCATCCAACGGAAAGGCAGGGAGCTTCAATATGGGAAAGGGCACGTCGAACCTTAGTAACAGTGTGTGACAAGTTTCAACTTGTTCGTTATAGTTAGTTGGGTGTGAGCTATGGTTGAGAGAAGGTGTGTTTTAAAGTGTGCCGTAAATCATCCTCCATCATGACAATGCTCTGTGTCACACGTCGTTTCTGGTATACGGCAATTTCTGTCAAATAAAAACATTAGGGCATATCCCCATCCACCTTGTTCACCAGATCTGGCACCGTGCAACTTCTGGCTCTTCTCCAAAGTCAAAATGACTCAGGACATCAAGGTAACCATGACAGTGCAACTAAAGACACTCACGTAGAAGACTTGAAGAACTGCTTCAGAAAGTGCAAAGAACAATGGGATAAGTGTGTTCGAAGTGAAGGGGAATATTTTGAGGGGCATTAATGGCCATGTGTCTTTTATTGTAACAATATTTTTAAAATTTAAACATTCACCGTATTGTTTGATCACACATTGTACATATGCTGTCTATAAGAGACCCACCCACTTCAAATCGAGAGACACACACAGACCGACTGAAAGTGAAGAGATGGAAAAAAATATTTCATGAGAATGGAAACAACAAAAAAAGCTGAGGTAGTAATACTTATATCAGACAAAATAGACTTTAAAATAAAGTCTATAATAAGTGACAAAGAAGGACATTTCATAATGATAAAGGAATCAATCCAACAAGAGGAATCAATCCAACCCTTGTAAACATTTATGCACCCAACTTAGGAGCACCTAAATATATAAAACAAATATTGACGAACAGTAATACAGTCATAGTAGGGAATTTTAACACCCTGTTGTCATCAGTAGATAGATCTTCCAGACCGAAAATCAATAAGGAAACAGCGGACTTACATGACATATTAGACCAGATGGATTTAATTGATATTTTTAGAGCATTTCACCCCAAAGCAGTAGAATATACATTCTTGTCAAGTGCACATGGAACCAGCATTATGTAAAATAGCCAAGCTATGGAAACAACATAAGTGCCTATCAGTAGATGACTGGCCATCTGAAGCATGCCATAGCTGGGTGTTCATGTGTTCCCTGCTTTGCCTCTTTCTCAGTAGAACTATGAACCAGTGTGAGGGGAAAATATTGAGCTGCATAGACTTAGAGGTTTATTTTTCAAAGGATGACCAATAAATCCATTTTGTCACCAATCAATAAACACAGTGCAGTTTCCCAAAGCTCAGCTCACAAAGAAGGAAATTTAATAAACAGCAGAAGATACCCCTGACTGAACCCCCATGCTCTGTGAGCGGACTCATGAAATTCTAAAGAGGTGGTTGCCTAGTAACCAATATAAACAGCTTTGGAACCTAAGAAACTAAGGAAGGTTTAACATGTAGAACCTTGCTTCCCTTTGAAGACTGTATTGTGGGAAGCCATCACGAAGGTATTTCAAACCAGTGCTGCTTTACCAGTGTCTGAAAGGAGCTTGTTAGTATCAGCTGAACGATGAGAGGCATGGCTGAAAAGATTTTAGATTAGGTGTCAAAAGGGTCAGTATTGCTTCCGGGGCTAACCAGTACTGTGATCTTAGTTACATCTCTTCTCTCTGGGTCTCAGCTTTGAAATCTGTAAGATACAAGAGTAGGAACAGATCATCTTTAGGGCAGAGTTTCCAGTGCAATCTCAGCAGCATATCTGTGATATAAGGACATGACAAGGAACGGGAATTAGAAACTAGAGGGGGAGGAATGAAGGGAACTTTCTGACAAGAGCGAGGCACCAGAGAGAAGGGATTTGAAACAGGTCAGGTTAAAAGGCGGTGTGCTCTCTGATCCCACTCTCCCTACTAACCAAGTTTCCCTCATACATCTCACAGATACTTCTTGGGACTATGGTTTCTTTTGATATGTACAAAAGCCTCTGATAGTTTGTTAAAATGAAGATTTCTAGGTCTCACTTGCAACCTACTGAATCAATATTCTGGGGCGTGCATTTTAACAAGCTCCTCAGGTGATGATGCAGAGGGTCCATTAACCATATCTAACAAACACTGTGCTAGAAGTTGACTGTCCCCTATTGGGTCTTACCTCAGAACTTCAGAATCTGTGGGTAGAGGTGAGATTGTATTAACCTTTAAAAGCTTTCTGAAGTTGCTGTGCTAATGTTTATTGCTTTTTAGCCTTTTCTTCTGTGGCAGTTTCTACTGCTTAAATCACAGAAGGAAAAAAGCAAGATATTACTCAGCTTAGCACACATTATTCAGCCCACTGCAACTATTTCTGCAGAATAATGGTACCAGTCCCAGGGGGTAAGGGTAGAGGACTGGGAAGGTGAATAGAAGAGTGGAACTAAATTTGGAACCTCTGAGATACCACCCATGTTGAGTCTGCATTCTTATATCAGGTTTTAACTGGAGGCATGTGGCTTAACCCTTCCAACCCCTCACCTGCCTGTCCACCTAAGTTCCGAGAAGTGCAGAGATAATGTTGGTGATTGCTGCTTACCAGATTTATGCCAGGGTTGAGTAACTACAGGATGCCATGTATTCAATTTCTTATGTTGTCATTGCACGAAAGTATCTGAGACCTGCCACTCTGCTTTTGCTTCTTAAGGGTTATTTGATAGGAGAGAGGACCCATCTCACAATGTTGGCCCAGGTAACGTTTAAGTTTGGATAATATGGAGTCTCACAGAATTAAAAGTTAAAATAACTGGTATGGATTAGAAGTAATTTTAGAAGTAATTTATAAATTTGTGTCTGACATGGAGGCCCAGATAGGTCAAGGAAGAGTTTTGGAGCAGGCAGTAATGGAGCTGGGCCTAGAAGAATGGATAGAATTTGTGTCAAGTGTGGGAAAAAAGGC
>NW_017731399.1:3542528-3552118 GCF_001890085.2 Hipposideros armiger
TCACTGGCCCTCATATGTGGGATCCGAACCGGGGCCCTCTGGCGTCCCAAGCCAGTTCTTAACCATCGTTCCACTCGGCTAGCCCCCCATGACTCTTTTTTGCAGTATCATTGTTCAGATGGGCCCCCTGGTGTGCAGAAATGAGCAGCCATAGAGATGGATTCTTTTTCCCACCATCCCCAAACCTGTCTCGAGTGATGGAGCTGTGTGCAGCTTGCCTACTACTCACACATGTCCTCGTTTGTTGAGGACCACCACTATAAAGCAGTGGAGAAGGCATGCCGGCAAAGCTTTGGGTTGAGTCTTGGCAAGTTACCTGCCAGAGCTTCAGTTGCTTCATTAAAACTCAGACACTAATTATCCCTCCGCAAGGCAATTTTGTGGTACTTATTGATACTTGGGTGATTCTGTGAATATGTTTTATAAACCATTAAGTGCTGTATAAATTCAAGGCGTTATTATTAGTATACTACCTTCCCCCCAAGCCAACTCTATTCCGTATCTCTTCTCTCCTGAGACTAGGCAAATTCACAGAGACAGAAAGTTGATCAGTGGTTGCTGGGAGGAGGGAGCAATAGGAAAGGGGTTTCTTTTGGGGGTGATGGAAATATTCTAAAATTAGATAAAGGTGGTAGTTGCACAACTCCACAAATATACTAAAAACCACTGAATTGTATATACTTTATTTTATTTTTTTATTTTTATTTTTTTGGGTATACTTTAAGAGGATGAATTTTACAGTATATGAATTCTACCTCAATAAAGCTATTATTTAAAAAAGAAATCCTCTGAGGATCCTACTGCATTCACAGGCGCTTCACCACCTGTCTTACTTGCTTCACAGGCACTTTTTCCCCAGTGGTGCTGGATACTGGCCTTCTTTTTCCCCAGAACACAGAACATCTAATGAGCTAATGCTGTAGGATTTTTCAATCAAACTTTAAAAAAAAATAGTACTTTTCATTTATCTGGGGGAAGTGAGAATAGCAATATAAATACACGCCTTCTTATAACCATTTTATTCATCTCGGGAAATACTAGGTATGAAAGAACCTGGAAATAATAGAAACATTTCTGGGGTTAGACATGGGTAGATTTTTTTTTCCCTCTCCCTTTTGATTGAATTGAAAAACTTAGATAATGATTTCTTTAAAATGATAAAAACTCTCAAGATAGAAAGTGTACTTATTACTACATAGTCTTTAATTTCTCCCAAATCGTGATACAAAACTCTCTAGTGTGCCCAGATCATTACAGTTCCTATATACCACGCACAGGTTTTATGGTACAAATCTAAAATGCACCATTTGTTTCTGCCAAGGAGTGTACTGTACCTTTTTATTTTTTTAATTTTGGTGCACCTGGTCAATGCGTGGAGTGGACGGAGCAAGCTCCTATTCCATCTCCTAATTCCAAAAATCCATTTAATATATTGTCCTTGGATAGAGGACATATCAGATATTAAACTGATAAGAACCGATAACTACACTTGATCTTAGCCAAAAGAAGCGATTGTACTGTACCTTCTGTCCCACAGAAAACCAAAGGGTTGTTTGTGTGTGCCCTTTAGATGACTTGTGAAGTAGAAGGTGGCTAGTGAATATATTTCTACCTGCCTAGAACTCAAAGTACTGGAAGTAAAATAAATACTGGCAATTGTACATGTTTATTCCCACAAAGGTTAAATATTAGCTTCAAGACTTTCTCACTACATCCATTTTAACTCCCTGAGCAGGGGGATATAGGAGGAAAGGAAGGCGGGGAGCAGGGTTAATTCAGCTATTTCTTACTTCCCTGGGAGGGATTTCAAGTAGGCTGAGAGAAGTGGGGGCGTGTCACGTGGCAAAGTATCTCCTCACCTGGAGGTGACTTGTATGGAGCTGATTCTACAGCTTCTGGCTGCACACATCCTACACTGCAAAGGAAGGAACCCCGAATAGAGTGACTGAGTTCCCCCAGTGTGACCAAGCTGGGTGAGGACCATTTGGAGGGCAAGCTTTGTGTGGGCATCTGAGCTAAACTGCCCTGGAGTCTCATGGGACTCTTTACATTAGAAGAAAGAAATGGTATTGCCATCCTTGTTCAAGGGAAAGAAGTGATTCAGAGCAAATCTGATCTGTGTTGGAGTTAGAATGAAATCTTGGAAGAAACAGCTGATAGTGAGATTAGAACATGAAACTGAGAAGCAATGTCGCAAATAATGAATTTAGTGATCTGGAAATGTTTTTTATCTGTTTTGTCTTCTCCTTTTCCACACAAGTACTCCTTTGAGAAAGAGGCTTTCTGAATGTGACACCAGGGAGAACATTAAGTCTAGAAAATATAACAACTATAACTATTTTTATATAACAACTGTATTTCTCTATTTTCTTCTGTTCTCAAATTTCCAACTGTTATTTGTCATAGTTAGGAAAAATTCAAAAATGCTAAAATCTTTCAAATTTAACAGCTTGTAGCACCATTCCTCTTCCCAAATTAAAAACATTAAAAACAAAACAATACATAGGGGCCGGCCGAGTGGCTCAGTTGGTTAAGAGCTCGCTCAAGAGTTTGAGCTCTGAGCAACAGCGGTTCGAGTCCAGCCCGAGCTGAGCAGCCNAGTTCACCTGTGCAGTGGGTTGGACCTGAAGGAACCTAGCACATAGCAGTCTTCAGTTCCAACTCTTAATGGCTAAGAGGAGCGCAGGACTGGAATTGAATTTTGTCCCTTTGTTAAGTAATTAACACCCGTTAATCATAGGCCCTTTGTTTTAAAATGTGCGTCATGGTGTTTTGCTTGTGTATTATTTGTGTATATGCTTATATTCCACACCATCCCTTATCAAAGGGGCCTGGCATCTTACCGTGTCACCTCAGCTTCATTCCTTTCAGGGGGAAAAAAATAGCCAAATGAAGTAATATTATTTTGTTATACAGAACTCTTGTGTTGCTTCATTTAGGCAAATGGTATCATCCTACACATCTCACCTTTCCCCACTTTTTCATAAGTTACGGGTTCCACCCTGTGGTGGATTTTTTTCATCAAACTTAACTTCAGGCCTTTTCCAAGGCCTTGTTCTTGATTTTACATTCATATTTTCATATTCTTTTTATTAGAGAAACCTGCAAGTTGTATAAGCTTCAAGCCCACTGTTGACCTCAAACAAATTGTTAACCAAAATTGTCAGTAGGCAAAAATCAAACAAAAGAAAAGCATCTACCTGGACTTTAAAAGGAGTTGCAAATCCATGCATAGCAATTCAGGTAGTAACCCAAAGTGTCCACCCCCGGAGAACAAAAGTCAGGGGGTTTTCAAAGGCAAAAGGGGAGGTTAAGGTTTGCATAAGTCAGTCATAAAGAATTTTAGGGCCGGCCGAGTGGCACGTTGGTTAAGAGCTGGCTTGGTACACCAGAGGGCCCCGATTCGGATCCCACATATGGGGGCCAGTGACGCTGCCCTCCACAGCTGAGATGCTGAACGGCAGCTCGACCTAGAGCTGGGCTGCCGTGGGTTGCTGGTGATGGTGTAGGCTGCAGCCCCTGCTGCAGTGGGTTGCCATGGGCTGCAGTGTGTGGCCGGCAGCCAGTGTGAGCTGCTGGCAGCCGCTGTGAGCGGCCGTCCAGAAGCCAGCGACTGATATGCCTTGTCCGGGGAAGAGCGCAATGATGGTGTCAGCTTGGGCCAGTGGGGCAAGCACGGCTAGACTGAGGAGCAGAGGGACAGCAACTTGTCTGTGCCCCTTCCCCCAATTCCCCAGCGCTGTTTCCATTCCCCAATTCCTCAATAAAAATCTTTTTTAAAAAAGAATTTAATTGGTGCTGGTAACAGAAAGCTAATCTTGGCTAAACATAATTGATTGCTAAAGCTATCACTAAGAGAAAGTCTGTCTTTGTGAGTAGTTGCAGGCGTTCTTGCAGCGTTCTAGAATATATATGGTTTTGCCCAGTTCAAAGTTCATGTTCTGTCCAGTGAGGATGTCATTTCCATAAAACCCATTTCCTTAATGGCCTCCTGGCTCCATTTTAAAGCTCCTTAACACAAGTGACCCCATTTTATTTCACATTTGATAAAATAGCCAGATATTTCTCCAGCAAAATAGGTTTATTCAGGAACAACAAAACAATGTAATTCAGGGCATGCAGTCTAAAGGCAATCCAGCACAAGTCCAGGGAAACACAGGAGAGAAATGCTCTTTTATGGACCTGGGAGGACCTGTTGTAAAGGAACAGTCTATTGGGAGAAACTGAAATTTAGAAGTATAGTGACTTTTCATTGGCTGAGTTATGGCAGTCCCCCATTGCCCCAGCTCTTACTGGGCAAGGAGGAATTTTTTTCCTCCTCCTACTGAGGTAGTCAAGTACTATCATTTCCTGTGGGAGATGCAAGTTATGATCTTGTCCTGTGGGGGTCAGTAGTGTGAGTTGAGTGATGTGTGTGAGAGTTCTCTCTTCTAGCTTCTTGCATCCATTTTAAATGAGATTTGTTTATTAATTATCACATTTCCCCCCTTTTAAAGATCAAGCTCTTTCTCTGTAAGCATCATTAATCAAAAGTCAGGTTTTTCTGGATTCAGTAGTCTTTTGTCCCTTGGTGCCATAAAGGACCTTTGACCTTTCCTGGGTGTCATGTTCCATGTTGGAGGGAAAATGCACAGATTGGAAGCCTATTGTGGTCACATTTGAGTAACAAGGAGTGGTGGGAGATTTCTCAGGCATTTCCCATCTAAAGTCTGTCTAAAATCTAAAATCTTAACAATAGTGAATATGGCAAAGGCACACTCAGAATTAAATTAAATGCTTTGGGAACAGACAATGCAGGAATAAAACATAAAGCAATTAAATAGTATTATTATCTAAAAAGAAACTCTTTGGAACAAAATCTCTTATTAAAAATAGAGCATTTTTGGGCCGGCTGANGTCCTCCACAACTAGATTGGGGAACAAGACAACAGCAACTTGTCTGTTCCCCTTCCCCCAATTCCCCAGCACTGTTCCCATCCCCCCAATTCCCCAATAAAGATCTATAAAAAAAAAAGCGGAAACCCATTTATTTATTCATTTATTGGACAAATATAAATTGCATTCCCACTACTTTCTGCAAAGTGCTAGGAATGCAATGTAAATAAGATAGACGTGGACCTATCCTTTAAGGAGCTTACAGCCTGTCCACTGGGTGACAGACAGTAAATAACCACACACATAATAGATAAAGTGAGGTAATGTAGGAGGCGGGTTTCCTTTCCCAAGTCTGTTGAAATTCTAAGGGCACCAGTGTTAAAGAAGGGCAATGCTGGGAGGACGGCCACTCTATGGTGCTGTCTAGAGGCTGCAGAGGGAGTGAGTCCACGAAGCGAGAGGGAAGGTGGCTGCAGACAAGCCCTTTTGGCAGCTCCATATTCAACTGGCACCTCAGGGGCAAGGCCAATAGTTAAACATAGGTGTTCTTTAAATGCGCATGCGTGGATGAGCTGAGTTTAAAAAGGAAAGGGAATGGGTTTTGGATCTGATGGAAAGGGGGAGGTCCATCTCCTACCTTTCTCCCTGTCTTCCCCTCTCTCACCCGTCAAGATTGCCCAGTTACTTGCCACAAGTGCAGAGGTTTGAAATTATGCCCGGCAACAATACGGCCGGTGAGGATATTGATGGAAACTGGAGCATCTGCCAGCCCCCAAACCAAAGCAACTTCCGACAGGTGAATCCCCGAGCTGGAAAGTGTGCTTACTCCACAGACCACGCTTTTGAACAGGAGATTTACTTTGGTAATAGAGCTGGGGACCTGTGGTGGGGGGCTCAGGTGGACCTGGAGCAGGGAGGTAGAAGGTAGCTGGGGCATGAGTCATGGGTGTAAGATAAGAGGCCCTGGATGACCCAGGTGTTCGTGGTAGCATTTCCTGGTTACTCGCACAGGAGCTGGGGGTTTTGCGGGGAGGGGTGGGGGGGCCCCCCTCCCCCCGCAGCAGTTATCTGGTGCGGAAGAAACTGCCTCTTCCCTCTTTCTTTATCCCTTTATTTTACTAAGGAGGCAGTGGAGGGTGGGATTGTAAAGCAAGATTTGCACTGGGAACAGCTTACCTCTTCTCTGTACACCCTTCTCCCTTCTCTCACTTTGAGATATTCCCCCACTGAGGCGCAATACTGGGAAAACGAAGAATCAGGCTCTGGAGTCAGACACATCTGAGTTTAAATCCTGGCTTAACCCCTTCTACTAACCTTCAGCAAACTGCATAATCCCTCTGAGCCTTACGTACTTTATTTGTAAAATAATATTAATAAAAATGCACTTCAAGTAAAGAGTAGACCAGAAAGCATCTATAATGCTTCTTGCCCAATGTCCAGTAAAAGTCCACTACCTTCCCCTTCTATCTTGCTATCCTTTAGACACCTGGGCTTCCAGGATACATGATCTAGGTCCAAGCTGTTTATTCTTTCCTACCCCCATCTTGTTCTAAATTTCTACCAACTGAAAGTCTTCTTAAAGTGCTTAACCAAGTTAATCTGACTAAGGAATTTATGACTGATAAGAGATGAATTTGGTAGCCCTTCATTAGTGTCTAGCTTTTCATAGGGGACAATGCCTATCAGTTAGGCAGGTTCTGCCTTGGCATCCAGGCCTCTATGAGACCACCAGCTCATATTCCCAAACCACAGTCACTTTCAAGAGATGCCCACAAGCATGGTAGTCATGAGTCCTACGGGCTTAGAGTAGGGTAAAATGAAATTGGGGCTGATCCTGGTGACTGAAAACCCAGGGTGCTGAGGACTCAATATTTCTTTATCTGTTCACAGATAAAGTCCAGGTCATCCACCGGATTGGTGCAAAGAGAGACCAAATTTTCCTGGAAAACCTCAACAAGTACAACAAGCAGCTATCGAAGGTCTTCCCTGAAACCCCAGAAAGGTGGACTTCCCAGCCAATTCCTGTATCATGTAAGCAAGAAGCTGATAATGGGAGTAAAGATGGAAGTGTGGCTATTTCTTTAAGGCTCCTGTTTCATAGGCTGGGGCATCGCCAGCATCTAGGGGGACTAAAAATCATCTCATAAAATTATAAAATACTAGCTGTAACTAGGAAAAGCCTTTGTGAACATCCATTCAGTTGAAATCAGAGAAAATTTAGGTGTAATAAAGTGGTTTAGGGCCAGTAATTACCAGTAAGGCAGATCCCATCTTAATACTTCCAGGGGAAGTATATCAAACCCTGGATTCAGCACACTGTTCTTTTCACTTGGGCTGGCTCTACTCTCCCACTCCGTTCTCAGACCCATACCTGCTTTAGGCTGTAGGGTTATCCTCTGTTGTAAGTTTCTGTTTCACCAGTACAACATTCTTCATTCTGTAAGACAGACAAGATAGAAAGGAAATAGTCAAACAATGAGTTTAGGAAACAAAATGTGTCCATCCTCCAAGAGACTGTCTCACTTCCCATGACTCTTTTTTTTTTTTNGTTGCTTCACTGGCCCAAGTTGGCACCATCATTGCGCTCTTCCCGGGCGAGGCAGCTCAGTCACCGGCTTCTTGACGGCTGCTCACTGTGGCTGCTGATCGCTCACGCTGGCTGCTGGCTACACACGGTAGCCCATGGCAACCCACTGCCACAGGGGCTGCAGCCTACACGGTCGCCAGCGACTCATGGCAGGGCAGTGTCACTAGCCCTCATATGTGGAATCCGAACCGGGGCCCTCTGGCATCCCAAGCCAGTTCTTAACCATCGCACCACTCGGCCGGCCCAGCTTGCTGATCTTTGATTCTTTACTATGTCAGCAAGAAGAACTGAGACTCGCATAACATTTCAACTGGTGAATGAATAAGTAACCTGTAGTACATCCATATAACAGAGTACTACTAAGAAACAAGAAGGAACTGCTGATACACGGAGCAACACAAATTAATCTCAAATGCATTATACTAGACTCAAAAGGCTACATAATAGGGGCCAGCCAAGTGGCTCAGTTGGTTAAAAGCTCACTCAAGAGTTTGAGCTCCGAGCAATAGTGGTTCAAGTCCCAGCCCAAGCTGAGCAGCTGCTGAGCCGCCAACAGGTGACAGGATGGCTCAGCTGAAAAAAAAAAAGCTACATATTCTGTATGATTCCATTTACTGGATATTTTCACTATTTGCATAAAAAGTTTGTATTTAACATGCAATATTTAAAGAACTTTATACCCAACACTTTTAAGAAATATTGGGCTGTCGGAAAAGTCATGACGCATTTTTGCAACGAAAACAAAAAAAATACGTCATGACTTTCCCAACAACCCAGTACTAACCATGGAAGTCCCCTGAGTACCTGTGTATTTTCCTCCCTTTCCACTGTCCTGGATTTTATCATTCTCTTAATTTTCTTTACCGTATTACCACTTAAATGTGTACCTTAAACAGTATTTTGTTTATTGTGCATACTTTTTGAATTTTGTCTAAATGTAATGAAATTGTGTTCTTCTAGGATTTGATTGTTTCACTCAACACTGTTTTTGAGATTCATCCATTTTGATTCTTGTAGCTGCAGTTCAATAACTTTTGCTGCTGTAAATACTGTACCTCAATTTAGTTATCTATTGTTGATGGATAGTTGGCTGTTTGCAGTTGTTTTTGCTCTTACAAACAATACCATTTGGTGCATATGTACCAGGAACAGAATGATATAGTCAAATTTCTAAGTAAAAATTTGTTTCCAGGAGAAATCTATTCCTTTCAGCAGTGAATGTGAGAGTTCCTTTTCTTCTGTGTACCTGTTAACAATTGGTAATGTTAGACTTCTAAATTTTGGCAAATTTTGAGGGTGTGAAATGTGTAGTTCAATTTTGCGTTTCCCTGATTCCTAATAGGATAAGCACCTTTTAATTTTTTAATTGGCCAATTGTTTTTTATGTAATGGAAAATTTATCCAATAATTTCAGATTTCCAGTGAATAGCAAGAAGCCTTCCTCCTTCATGCTAATTTTCTTAAACCTAATATACTGTAGGAATTATATGCAAAGTTGTAAAATTGAGAAACTTTTTATAAAAATAAAAAATTTGAAACCACCTGTAAATGTTTTTTTTAAACATTACACATTACAACTGTCTTTTCTTGTTTTTTTTTTTTTTTGTTAGATTTTTTTTATTGGGGAATTGAGGGGATGGGAACAGTGCTGGGGAATTGGGGGAAGGGGAACAGACAAGTTGCTGTCATTTTGTTCTTCAGTGGCCCAAGTTGGCACCATCATTGCGCTCTTCCCAGGCAAAGCAGATCAGTCGCCGGCTTCTGGATGGCCGCTCACTGCGGCTGCTGGCCACTCACGCTGGCTACTGGCTACATACGGTAGCCCATGGCAACCCACTGCAGCAGGGGCTGCAGCCTATGCCTGTCCCACTCACAGCAGCCCTGCTCCAGGTTGAGCTGTTGTTTAGCATCTTAGCTGTAGAGGGCAGTGTCACTGGCCCTCATATGTGGGATCTGAACCGGGGCCCTCTGACATCCCAAGCCAGTTCTTAACCATCGCGCCACTCAGCCGGCCCTCCTTTTCTTTATGATGTCTTTTAACTGACCTCTCAGTCTTGGAGCAGCAGAGCCACCTCCCCACCCAACCTTCCTGTCTCGACATTTTAAAGCCCCACAGGCCTCCAGAACG